>NC_133324.1:990332224-990632224 GCF_042186555.1 Aquarana catesbeiana | reverse complement strand
GGGGTGATGACGAGGAGGACAGACTCGGGGGTGATGACGAGGAGGACAGACTCGGGGGTGATGACGAGGAGGACAGACTCGGGGGTGATGACGAGGAGGACAGACTCGGGGGTGATGACGAGGAGGACAGACTCGGGGGTGATGACGAGGAGGACAGACTCGGGGGTGATGACGAGGAGGACAGACTCGGGGGTGATGACGAGGAGGACAGACTCGGGGGTGATGACGAGGAGGACAGACTCGGGGGTGATGACGAGGAGGACAGACTCGGGGGTGATGACGAGGAGGACAGACTCGGGGGTGATGACGAGGAGGACAGACTCGGGGGTGATGACGAGGAGGACAGACTCGGGGGTGATGACGAGGAGGACAGACTCGGGGGTGATGACGAGGAGGACAGACTCGGGGGTGATGACGAGGAGGACAGACTCGGGGGTGATGACGAGGAGGACAGACTCGGGGGTGATGACGAGGAGGACAGACTCGGGGGTGATGACGAGGAGGACAGACTCGGGGGTGATGACGAGGAGGACAGACTCGGGGGTGATGACGAGGAGGACAGACTCGGGGGTGATGACGAGGAGGACAGACTCGGGGGTGATGACGAGGAGGACAGACTCGGGGGTGATGACGAGGAGGACAGACTCGGGGGTGATGACGAGGAGGACAGACTCGGGGGTGATGACGAGGAGGACAGACTCGGGGGTGATGACGAGGAGGACAGACTCGGGGGTGATGACGAGGAGGACAGACTCGGGGGTGATGACGAGGAGGACAGACTCGGGGGTGATGACGAGGAGGACAGACTCGGGGGTGATGACGAGGAGGACAGACTCGGGGGTGATGACGAGGAGGACAGACTCGGGGGTGATGACGAGGAGGACAGACTCGGGGGTGATGAGGAGGACAGCAGACACTTACCTTGCCCTGGGCCACCAGTTCTCGTTGGGCGGCGGACGCAGCTTTGACGAGTGCGCTGGTGGCGGCTGCGATGGACTTGGCTGCCTCCAGGATTTGCTCCTCGAAGTTCAGACTCTCATCTGCTTGCTGTAAGAGAGAATCTCCATCATGAGACAGAAATGTCCCGTATGGCCCCGCCCCCACCGCTGCTGAAGAGCTACCTCAGGATACATAATGTTGTGATTGGGTTATAAATCCAGAGGTTAGAGTGGGCGGAGTCTTACCTTGGGTTTAGCACGAGGTTTCAGCTGCTCCAATTTTTTGGCTGCTGCTTCTATCGCTGCCGCTGCGCCCAACAGCTCGTTCTCTGCAATGACGGTGGGGTCTTCGGGATCCACCCATTCTGTGCCTGGGGGAGGGGTTATAGAGATCAGATATTACTAATTCTCAGCTGGCGGCAGTGATGAGCGTTAGTCTCCACTGGGCAGACATTCAGACACTCCCATAAAAGGCGAGTAACCAATAGGAGAAGATCACGACTCCGCAGTTTGGGAGGGAACGGAGGGCGGAGCACTCTACCTTTCATCGCCTCAGCGGCCTGGATCAGCTCCGTCACGGAACCGGCGACCTGCTTGGAGAACCCGGACAGCTGCTGCTTCATGTCTGCACTCGGCTTCTGGAGGATCTGCCAGACAAAGAGTGACGGATGATAAGAGACAGATGATGAGATGGGCCTCCCATGTATCCTTCACACACACAGACAGGTGGCGCTCTCACCTGTAACACGTGTTCCAGGAGCTGTAGGTAGCCCATGGCGCACTCCTTGCCAAACCGCGTGGCCCGGATACGCACATCATGGTTGACCTCGGGGTGATAGACGGCTTCCTGCAAGACATGAGAGAGATTACACTATATGAAGGGCCATATGTCCTTCAATCCTCCTCAAACCCCCCTAAAGGTCACATGACCATATAGAAAAAGTCCCCACCCTCCAGTCACATGATCACATAGAAGAAGTCTCCACCCTTCCTGCCAATCGTCACCCATATGGAAGAGGTCTCCCCCCCCACCAGGTCACATGACCATATGGGAAGAGGTCCCCTCCCTGCCAATCATCACCCATCCCCCCCACCAGGTCACATGACCATATGGAAAAGGTCCCCACCCTCCCTGCCAATCATCACCCATCCCCCCCAGGTCACATGACCATATGGAAGAAGTCTCCACCCTTCCTGCCAATCATCACCTATCCCCCGGGTCACATGACCATATAGAAAAGGTCCCCACCCTCCCTGCCAATCATCACCCATCCCCCCAAGGTCACATGACCATATGGAAGAAGTCTCCACCCTCCCCGCCAATCATCACCCTACCCACCCAGGTCACATGACCATATGGAAGAAGTCTCCACCCTCCCCGCCAATCATCACCCATCCCCCAGGTCACATGACCATATATATCTAGATGTCTCCACCCTTCCCCTCCAGGTCACATGATCACACCTTGCAGGAACGCAACATGTCGGCGATAGCACGGCGACTCAGGTTGGCTGTAGCGATAACATCTTCCTGACGACAGGAGTTTCCGGCAGCGACGGCCTTGGCCGTTGCCATGGTGATGCCTTTGGTCATACGGATAAAGTCTTCTGGTGTGGAGGTCTTGGGAGGAGGCTCGGGGGAGATGAAGGTCTGCAAGTGATAATATGGAACATCATACAGAGTAACAGTCAAGGGGGAGGGGTAAAGATGGGCCAATGGTGTGACAAATGCCATCCGAAATACATTCCCCCCGACCTACAGCCACATGGCCGTCCCAGCTAAACTCACCGCCAGCTCCTGCCGTATGTGCTCTATGGTGGCCTCCAGCGCCCGTGTTCCCTTGGTGGCTTCATCTTCCACGGCTTTGACAGTTTTCAGGAGAGACGTCACATTGGTCACCATAACCTGGAAGCACAGGATTTGTGATGAGGGTATTGGTGGCAGGCAAAAACTTCCTCTCATCCCTCATAATCCTCAATATCCCTTCCCCCACCCCCATAACCCTCAATATCCCTTCTCTCATCCCTCCTAAAACTCAATATCCCTTCTCCCATCCCCATAACCCTCAATATCCCATCTCTCATAACCCTCATTATCCCTTCCCCCACCCCCATATCCCTTCTCTCATCCCTCATAACCCTCAATATCCCTTCTCTCATCCCTCAATATCCCTTCTTTCATTCCTCATAACCTTCAATATTCCTTCCCCCACCCCCATAACCCTCAATATCCCTTCCCCCACATCCCTTCTTTCATCCCTCAAAATCCCTTTCCCCACCTCCATAACCCTCAATATCCCTTCTCTCATCCCTCATAACCCTCAATATCCCTTCTCCCATCCCCCATAACCCTCAATGCCCCTTGTCCCACCCCCCATCCCCACTCGATATCCCACCTTGGCCGAGTTCTTCAGCTGGTACACTGACGGGTCATCACTGGACTTTCCGGCGGCTGCTTTGGTGGCACTGATGAGGTCACCCAATGCCTTGGCCACATCTTTAACAGCATTAATGAGGACCACCTGAGTAGAGAGACCAACAAGAGGGTAAAATCAGAGAGGGTGTGTCCAATATCAACTGTCACCAATCCGGCCGGGATTCTTGGACAGGTGAAGGGCCGGTCACACCACATGTGGAGGTGTCCTTATTACATCCAATCACACGGATTTCTCTTAAACCCAATAGGTACCTGGAAGGTCAGAGAGAGTTCTGAGTCATACCTGAGTCTCGGGGTCTTCTGAGCCCAGACTGGCCGCCCCCAGCTTAACGTTCTCTGCTAGCCGTGTGATGGTGGAGACTGAAGACTGGGCGGCCTGAGCCAACTTCTCCTGACTGGAGGTGGCGTTCTGCACCAAAACCTTTGTGTCCTCCACCAGAGCCTTTGCTGTTTTCAGGATTCCTTCCCTGGAGGAATAACCAGAAGGTGAGACATCTACTGCCTGTAAACTTGCCTGCTTTCTGTAATATATTACATATAGGTGACACTATTTAATACGGTATATATCCTCATGCTGGCCTCACCGATGATCTGCGAAGGTTTCTGCGTTTTCTCGGTTCAGTGTGCCGGCCGTAGCAAACATGATGGTTGTGTCCAGGTCGGCGATGATCCCGGAGACGGCGCTGGCAGCAGTGATACAAGCCTGAGTGCCGCGGTTTCCAGCTTGGAGAGCAGCCAGGACGTGCGAAACCTAAGAGCAGAAAGGTAAAGAGACAAACCATGCAAGACGACCACCACCCTGTGCAGATCCGAGGAAGAGGCCCTCCTCACCTTCTCAGACACACGCCGTGCACAATCAATCAGCTCCTTCTTGGTGTAATTGTCTGTTGGGCAGCACTGCAGAGCTCCAGCTTTGGTGACCAGCAGAGAGCAGCCATGGCCCAGTTCCTGCACCCGCTGCTTGATGTGAGATCCAATCTGAGAGGAGACATAAAGAGCGATCAGGTGATCTGCTGAGAAGAAAAGACTAAGCCATATCAATTAGTTTATCAAAAAGAGTTTATCAGTATGGGAAGCTCTTGACCTGTGGACAGGAAGGAGGACCTCCTGAGCCGTGGACAGGGAGGAGGACCTCCTGAGCCGTGGACAGGGAGGAGGACCTCCTGAGCCGTGGACAGGGAGGAGGACCTCCTGAGCCGTGGACAGGGAGGAGGACCTCCTGAGCCGTGGACAGGGAGGAGGACCTCCTGAGCCGTGGACAGGGAGGAGGACCTCCTGAGCCGTGGACAGGGAGGAGGACCTCCTGAGCCGTGGACAGGGAGGAGGACCTCCTGAGCCGTGGACAGGGAGGAGGACCTCCTGAGCCGTGGACAGGGAGGAGGACCTCCTGAGCCGTGGACGGGGGGGGGAAGGACCTCCTGAGCTGTGGACAGGGAGGAGGACCTCCTGAGCTGTGGACAGGGGGGGGAGGACCTCCTGAGCTGTGGACAGGGGGGGGAGGACCTCCTGAGCTGTGGACAGGGAGGAGGACCTCCTGAGCTGTGGACAGGGGGGGGGGGAGGACCTCCTGAGCTGTGGACAGGGAGGAGGACCTCCTGAGCTGTGGACAGGGAGGAGGACCTCCTGAGCTGTGGACAGGGAGGAGGACCTCCTGAGCTGTGGACAGGGAGGAGGACCTCCTGAGCTGTGGACAGGGAGGAGGACCTCCTGAGCTGTGGACAGGGAGGAGGACCTCCTGAGCTGTGGACAGGGAGGAGGACCTCCTGAGCTGTGGACAGGGAGGAGGACCTCCTGAGCTGTGGACAGGGAGGAGGACCTCCTGAGCTGTGGACAGGGAAATATCGCTGTCATTGCTAAACAGAGAGCCAAATAACCTGGAATGGCCTTGGTGAGAGGTGCAGATTTGGGAAGACACAGACATAAGAGGCCCAACTGGCTTAAGACAATGTCCTTACCTCTTCATTCTCGGCAGTCATAGCAGCTGGTTTGGCTTCATGTGCCAGCTGACTGTAGTCATTGGTAAGTTGGTTGGCCAATGTGCCCAGTTCGTCAGGGTTGGTGGTGGATTTAGTGACCTGAAAAGAAAAGACGTGTCTCCCGTCATTGCTATGAAGTGAGGTACGTTGGCTTGGTGTCTATACATTAACATAACATTTTATAGGACACGCCTGACTCCTGCTAACTGATTATCCAGATCGCTCAGCAGCTGACACGGTGTCACCACCTACCAAGTTCCTACACTCACCATCTCCTGCACCGTCACTGCTATAGCCTTGGCCGTCTTCACCATGGTTGTCTGATAGTCCACAAATGATCCCTCAGGCTCACCAATATGCTGTTCATCCAGCTGCCAGGACAAAGGAGATGGAGGTCAGGCGGGGGGGTAGGAGGAGATGAGGGTCGGGGGGGGGGGAGGGGGGGTAGGAGATGAGGGTCAGGCAGGGGGGAGAAGGAGAAGATTGGGGAGGGGGGGTAGGAGGAGATGGAGGTAGGGGGGGTATATTGGAGAGAGTGAGAATCATGAAATAGGAGTTGGGTTGTCACCTTGTTGATGGCTTGAGTGATGGAGTCCACCATTCCTCCTACAGCTCCAGCCGCACTGGCAGCTTCATTCAGTGTCCCCGTCAGATCATCCACAGCTTCATGCATCATCTGAGCGGCTTCATCCAACGCTTCCTGGGTGTGTCCAGCCACCTATGACAGACATGAGGGGTGTCAAGTGAATGGAGATTTTACCTATTCATAGAGCCATGTGATCCACCCATCAGTATTCTGATTCTCACACCAAATCCCATTAGATTTCCCCCATCCATTGATCCACTCTGCATCTGTCCGGTACCATCAGCTATAATCTGTCCTTCGTTTGGAGACCACTTCTTTGCACTGTCTCCACCATTGGTGTACTGTGGAGTGGTTTTCCTATCCTGCCCCACCAATACACATATCTTCTCAGGGCTCACCTTGGCGTTTCCTCCAGCCTCCTTGGCGGTATAAAGCATCTGCAGAGCTGACTCTGCCAGTGTCTTGGTCTGGTCCAGAAGGTTCATCTGCTGCTGGTGGTTGATGGCCTTGGAGGCGGCTCCGATGGTGGCGTTGGTCAAAGGCTCGAAATATTGGGCCATCTGGGAGACCTGTGAGGAGAAGGCATTGGACAGATGAATGGTAACCCACCTTTTAGAAGGTCGTTCTGGTGGTGTTGGGTATCCCGGTGCCGGTCTTACCTTGTGTCCGAGCTGCGATGAGTCCGCCCGGGCCGCCGCCACCAGCGGTTCTATTAGGTTGCTGATCTCCTGCACAGACGTCTGCATCTGATTGTGTAACGCCTGAAGAAACGAGAGAAGAACCCTCCATTATACAGCACACAGCGATGACCAGTCTTCCCATTGTCATTTACCAGTATGATGAGACCCAGTCCAAGATTCCAGTCTATGTCCCCCCCTCGCCTTTATAAATGCCCCAGGGGCTCCATACTGCACACAGCACTGCTTTCTTAGATACCTCCCAGGCCCTGTGGTGTAAAGCCTTCAGGCAGTGTAACTGTGGCCCTATGGGCCTGCTTCAAGACACTGCAGATTTAAAGCCCCAGCCCCAGATGTAAAGCCCCAGCATGTCTCCAAAATAGTGGCCCTTAGGGCTCATTTACACTCACGCTTCAACTTCAACGCATTAAAGCGTCCAGCTCATTAGTATCCTCGTTCAGTAGATCCCCCAGCTCAACAGATTCCCAGCAGATCCCCAGCTCAACAGATCCCCAGCAGATCCCCAGCTCATTAGTATCCATGTTTAGAAGATCCTCAGCTCATTATTATCCTCATTCAGCAGATCCCCAGCCCAACAGTATCTCTATTCAGCAGATATCCATTTCATCAGATCCCCAGCTCAATAATACCCTTGTCCAACAGATCCCAACCCCATCAGTATCCCTGTGTATATAATAGGTAGATAACCGCGCTTAGGTAAGGCTAGGCAGCTGCCTCCCCTAGGGGCTCCAAGTGAAGCACCAAACAGAAAAAAATGTGTATGTATATACACACACACACACACACACACACACACACACACATACACACACAGGGGTGAGTGGTGCTGCCTATAACCTGGAGAGTGACCTCCAGTAATGACTAACCACAATAGAGCACACTTTATTGTGGTTAGTCATTACTGGAGGTCACTCTCCAGGTTATAGGCAGCGCCACTCACATATATATATATACATACACACACACACACACACATATATATATATATACACACACACACACATTTTCATCAGTATCCCGGTTCAGCAGACCACCAGCCCATCAGTATCCTCGTTTAGCAGATTCCCTGCTCTGTATTACTCCCAGCTCTGCTGATCCCCAACTCAGTAGTAACCTCCAGCTCTGCTGATCCCCCACTCAGTAGTAACCTCCAGCTCAGCTGATCCTCCACTCAGTAGTAACCTCCAGCTCTACTGATCACCCACTCAGTAATAACCTCCAGCTCTACTGATCCTCCACTCAGTAGTAACCTCCAGCTCTACTGATCACCCACTCAGTAATAACCTCCAGCTCTACTGATCACCCACTCAGTAATAACCTCCAGCTCTACTGATCACCCACTCAGTAATAACCTCCAGCTCTACTGATCACCCACTCAGTAATAACCTCCAGCTCTACTGATCACCCACTCAGTAATAACCTCCAGCTCTGCTGATCCTCCACTCAGTAATAACCCCCAGCTCTGCTGATCCCCCGCTCAGTAGTAACCTCCAGCTCTGCTGATCCTCCGCTCAGTAGTAACCTCCAGCTCTGCTGATCCCCCACTCAGTAATAACCTCCAGCTCTGCTGATCCTCCACTCAGTAATAACCTCCAGCTCTGCTGATCCCCCACTCAGTAATAACCTCCAGCTCTGCTGATCCCCCACTCAGTAATAACCTCCAGCTCTGCTGATCCCCCACTCAGTAATAACCTCCAGCTCTGCTGATCCCCCACTAAGTAATAGCCTCCAGCTCTGCTGATCCTCCACTCAGTAATAACCTCCAGCTCTGCTGATCCCCGACTCAGTAGTAACCTCCAGCTCTGCTGATCCTCCACTCAGTAATAACCTCCAGCTCTGCTGATCCCCGACTCAGTAGTAACCTCCAGCTCTGCTGATCCCCCACTCAGTAGTAACCCCCAGCTCTGCTGATCCCCCACTCAGTAGTAACCCCCAGCTCTGCTGATCCCCCACTCAGTAGTAACCCCCAGCTCTGCTGATCCCCCACTCAGTAGTAACACCCAGCTCTGCTGATCCCCCACTCAGTAGTAACCCCCAGCTCTGCTAATCCTCTGGTTTTCTGAGGCTACTCTTTCTCTGGTCCCTGCCCACCTCCCGCTATATAACATTTTGCATACCACGTGTGACATTGCTAGTTTCTCCTGCTCCAGTCCCCCAATCTTTGCTGATCCTCTGCCCCACTCAGTCCTCTCTCTCTGGTCCCCTCTCACTTTCCTTTATAGCGTTCTCATGTTGCACACCACGTGTGCCGTCTGCTAGTTGCTCCAGTCATGACCTCGCCCATCTTCCTGCTGCTCCACACCAAATGTAATGTCTGCACCAGACACCCCAGAATATATACACATGGACCAGAAGTGACTGCTGAGGACATCTCATTGGTTCACTTGTTGGTTTCCCAGTGCACCCTGGGATATCTCATACTTGCAATACCTCTAAAGCAAAGCGAAGCTAAACCTGAATAAAAGCCTCTCAGAAGCTGCAGGTGCTGTAAGTGAGCGTTGTCCACTTCTATGGAGGGTTTGGAGACACTTTGAAGTACCAAGAAAGCGACAATGGGGATTGTTTTTGAAGCGAAGCAAACACGTGTGTCCAGGACTGTAAGGTGACCATTTTATTTAATGGGAGGAGCTTTGAGTGGCATTCAGAGTGTCCAATGCCACATATTGAAGCAATTGTGAACGAGCCTTTCCCGCCATTCATTATCAATACTTTATTATTCTATTCCGTCCTCTGCAGAGCTCTCCTTTAATTCTGTCTCTTACCTCCTGTGAGATTCCCTCTCGTGGCGCCAATTGCTGGCTGATGGCTGCTAGCGAGGCCTGGTCCAGTTCTCTCACCGTCTGGTTCAGCAGATCAATGGCCTGATCGCATTCCCTCTGTCCTGGGGCCTTATCCCTGAGTAGAGAGCTCATGTCATTGGGGAATAACAGATCTATTTCCTATAAAAAAAGCTCTGTCTGGGGAAAGGACCAGGTTTGTAGTCTTCCTGGCAGTGAGACATCATCATACATCACAAACACTTGTGCAGCAGGACTCTGAACACAATATATACGTCCTCTATGCTCCAGCCCTTACCTCATATTGGTGATGAGTTTCTTGATGGAGTCAGAGACTGTCCGGGAGTGTCCGGCCAACACTGACCATTGTGGCGGGTCTTTGGGATTGGCAGCCAGGGAACGAGCGGTCTGGATGAGGCCAGAGGAGCTCTCCAGCATGGTCTGAGCTGAGCTGATGATTGGTTCCATGGCTTGGAGACCCTGAAAGAGTCAACTAATTAGAAGAGAAGGAAGAGAAGAGAGACAATGGACTGTTCCAACCCTCCCGTTGTCATCCTCACCTCTTGGGAGATGTGGGCCGGCACACTGGCGAATTCCGGATTGGAGGCAAAAGCGGTAAGGTTCTCTACAGCTTGGATAAGCGGCACGGTGGCTTCACGACACTTGGCCCGATTGTCGTCATTGAATGCCCCATCCAAAGCCTGGAACAAGAAGATGGGATTCCATGTGACTCAATGTTTCTGTCTCACCACAATGCCATTTCACTTGGCACATGATCATCCCACAAACGTGTGATTGGACTTCTGTTGGAGGAAGGTCTTTACCTTGATGGTCTTCACCAGGTTCGCCGTGCTGTTTGCCACCTCCTTGGCAGACTGGACAAACTGCCTCTTGGCCACGGGATTGGAGGTGTGAGTGGATGCCAGGCGACATGCATTGCACAGAGCGGAGGTGTGTTTAGCCACAATGGTGGCAGCTGACAACACCTATGAAGAAATATATGGAGAAGGTTTACACCGTGTTAGATTCATTACTCAATAAGAAGACACAATGACAGTAAATAGACCTTTATCTCTGTCATGGGGTCTGTCCTGGGGTACTCCTCCCCAGGAAGTTCTTTCCTGACATCATCCACCATATCATCTAATCCTCTACCATTGCATCCCAGGGATATCACCACCGCCCTCCATATCATCTACCCCTCTACCAATGTGTGCCAAGGATGTCACCATCACCCATCAGATTTTCTACCCTTCCATCATTGTGTCCCAGGGACATCATCACCCTCCATACCATTGTGTCCCAAGGACAAGCACCATCACCTACCAGATCTATACTCCCCCCAACATTATGTCCCAGAAATGTCACCATCATCTACCAAATCTTCTACTCCTCCACCATTGTGTCCCAGAAATGTTAGCCATCATCTGCCACTTCTACCCATCTCTACAATTATGTCCCACATCTTCGCGATTACCCAACAGATCCTCTACCCCTCCACCATTATTACCCATATCTCCACTATTGCCCAACATATATTCTACCCCTCCACCATTATTATCCATATCTTCACTATTGCCCAACCTATATTCTACCCCCCAACCATTATTATCCATATCTCCACATCTCCACTATTGCCCAACATATATTCTACACCTCCACCATTATTACCCATATCTCCACTATTGCCCAACATATATTCTACCCCTCCACCATTATTATCCATATCTTCACTATTGCCCAACATATATTCTACCCCTGCACCATTATTATCCATATCTTCACTATTGCCCAACATATATTCTACCCCTCCACCATTATTATCCATATCTTCGCTAATGCCCAACATATATTCTACCCCCTCACCATTATTGCCCATATCTCCACTATTGCCCAACATATATTCTACCCGTCCACCGTTATCCATATCCTCACTATTGCCCAACATATATTCTACCCGTCCACCGTTATCCATATCCTCACTATTGCCCAACATATATTCTACCCGTCCACCATTATTACCCATATCTCCACTATTGCCCAACATATATGCTACCCCTCCACCGTTATTATCCATATCTTCACTATTGCCCAACATATATTCTACCCCCTCCACCGTTATGTCCCGCATCTTCACCATCACTCAACATATCTTCTACCACTCCACTACTGTGTCCAACTTCGTCACCATCACCCTTCATATCATCTACCCCTCTACGATTGTGTCTCAGAGACATTACCTGTGACTGGGTGCAGGCCGGATCTACTAGGTTTTGACAGGCCATCTGAATAGCTTGGTTGGCTCTGGCAAACTGGGTGGGATCCACCAGACCTTGCTGGGCGGCACGGCTACTGGGATCTGATACGCCAACAAGGTAAGCGGCCTGCAGGGGAAGAGGAGCAGAGATTAAATAGGAGGTCAGGCTGGCCAGAGCTCAGCCCAGCCCGTGTGATAACATACCTGTGCCGCAGCCTCAGTCAGGCCACACAAAGCCTTGGATGCCGTACTGACCGCCTCACCAAACTCTGGCAAATTGCTGGTCTTCGCATGCTGAGAAATTCCAGCCATAGACTCACCTAGAACCTGGAGGACAAAATGGCACATCATCATACAACAGAGAACATATAGAATGTGGTGTGACGGTATAGAAAATATGTGTTTTGTATCTTGTAATTCTATTTCAGGGAAATAAAAGTTGGAGGAGGGGAGAGGCCAGGCTATACTAAGCTATTTCCCCATTCTAGGGCCCGGTGAGATGTATAATAAGGTGGAGGAGGGGAGAGGCCAGGCTATACTAAGCTATTTCCCCATTCTAGGGCCCGGTGAGATGTATAATAAGGTGGAGGAGGGGAGAGGCCAGGCTATACTAAGCTATTTCCCCATTCTAGGGCCCGGTGAGACGTATAATAAGGTGGAGGAGGGAAGAGGCCAGGCTATACTAAGCTATTTCCCCATTCTAGGGCCCGGTGAGATGTATAATAAGGTGGAGGAGGGGAGAGGCCAGGCTATACTAAGCTATTTCCCCATTCTAGGGCCCGGTGAGATGTATAATAAGGTGGAGGAGGGGAGAGGCCAGGCTATACTAAGCTATTTCCCCATTCTAGGGCCCGGTGAGACGTATAATAAGGTGGAGGAGGGGAGAGGCCAGGCTATACTAAGCTATTTCCCCATTCTAGGGCCCGGTGAGATGTATAATAAGATGGAGGAGGGGAGAGGCCAGGCTATACTAAGCTATTTCCCCATTCTAGGGCCCGGTGAGATGTATAATAAGGTGGAGGAGGGGAGAGGCCAGGCTATACTAAGCTATTTCCCCATTCTAGGGCCCGGTGAGACGTATAATAAGGTGGAGGAGGGGAGAGGCCAGGCTATACTAAGCTATTTCCCCATTCTAGGGCCCGGTGAGATGTATAATAAGATGGAGGAGGGGAGAGGCCAGGCTATACTAAGCTATTTCCCCATTCTAGGGCCCGGTGAGATGTATAATAAGGTGGAGGAGGGGAGAGGCCAGGCTATACTAAGCTATTTCCCCATTCTAGGGCCGGTTAGATGTATAATAAGATGGAGGAGGGGAGAGGCCAGGCTATACTAAGCTATTTCCCCATTCTAGGGCCCAGTGAGACGTATAATAAGGTGGAGGAGGGGAGAGGCCAGGCTATACTAAGCTATTTCCCCATTCTAGGGCCGGTTAGATGTATAATAAGATGGAGGAGGGGAGAGGCCAGGCTATACTAAGCTATTTCCCCATTCTAGGGCCCGGTGAGATGTATAATAAGGTGGAGGAGGGGAGAGGCCAGGCTATACTAAGCTATGCGCCCATTCTAGGGCCCGGTGAGACGTATAATAAGATGGAGGAGGGGAGAGGCCAGGCTATACTAAGCTATGCGCCCATTCCAGGGCCCAGTGAGACACATAAGATGGAGGAGGGGAGAGGCCAGGCTATACTAAGCTATGCGCCCATTCTAGGGCCCGGTGAGATGTATAATAAGATGGAGGTGGGGAGAGGCCAGGCTATACTAAGCTATGTGCCCATTCTAGGGCCCAGTGAGACACATAAGATGGAGGAGGGGAAAGATGGGGCTATACTAAGCTATTTCCCCATTCTAGGGCCCAGTGAGACACACAGACTGCACAGTTCAGGGCCCCGAGCAGTACCTTGGAGTTCTCCATGACGTTGTCCAGGCATTGGAAGTAGGACTGGTCGTTGACTGGCTCTGTCGGGTTCTGGAGGAGTTCTCGGACCGTCTGTAATGACAGAAGATAAATCTAATCAAAGCCTTGTGTGCGACACGGTACAGAAATAAGATAAAGACGGGACCATGTATGTATGTATGTATGTATGTATATGTATATATATATATATATATATATACACACACATACACACACGGGCTCAGAGACTGTACACAACCATACATGATCAGGCTGTTCACTATAACATCTCCTACATATGAGGAGATGACCTGTGATATATATGGAGGATCATACTGTACACAACCATACATTATACAGATATTTCACACCATCACTACAATCATGAGATGACCTCTCTCTTGTAATCCTCGGACTTTACTATCCCAATGGTGTCAGAATGCCCCTAGAGAAGAGGGTTCCGGCAGAGCCACGGAGAATCTGGTCCTGTCTGGTTGTCATGCTCTCTGAAGCAAAGACCACACGAGGCAATGGAGGGGGGAAGATTTCCAGGGATTGTGGTGGAAAGGGAAAGCCACGGTGACAATGCAGGTCTACTTCATCCCTCCTAATGGAAGTATCTGCATGATACTCCTAATACACTATACACTGATCTGATGAAGAGGAAATTACTCTCAAATGATAACAAGGGCAGATCCCTCTACTCAGGGCAGATCCCGCTTACACAGGGGAGATCAGATCCTTCTACTCAGGGGACATCCCTCTACACATGGGGGAGATTCTTCTTCACAGAGGAGATCCTGCAACCCAGGGGAGATGAGATCCTTCTACTCAGGGCAGATCCTGCTTACACAGAGGAGATCCTGCTACCCAGGGGAGATCAGATCCTTCTACTCAGGTGAGATCCCTCTACACATGAGGGAGATTCTTCTTCACAGAGGAGATCCTGCAACCCAGGGGAGATGAGATCCTTCTACTCAGGGCAGATCCCGCTTACACAGGGCAGATCCTGCTACCCAGGGGAGATGAGATCCTTCTACACATGGGTGAGATTCTTCTACACAGAGGAGATTCCTCCAAACACATGTCCCACCAATCAGCAGGAACTTACCTCCAGCTCACGTAGAGCGTTGTCACACTCCTTCTGTCCTGGAGCTTGCTGGGTACATACAGTGATCAGCTGATTGATACTGTCAGTCACAGCCCTGGGGAAACACAGACAGATCTGTAAATATCTAATGCACATCCATTTTGAAATGAAGATATTGGAAGGAGACACTTCCCACCACATACCTGGCTGCAGCTGCCAGTTGGCTCTTCAAGTTGGGAGCAGCGGGATCCGCGGAAAGTGCTTTAGCTGCCAGCAACAACTTGCTGGATGACAGAGAAATGCTCTTGAGGTTGGAGACCACTTGGGCCTGGTCCTCCTTGTTCTGTGGATGGAGAGGACACATGAAGGCGATAATGGAGGCAATGAGGCATACTCCAATCACCTCATCATCTGGGCACATATACCTCATATACATCTAATGAACTTATTACTATAGACCCAACATTATCTATGATGGAATTTTGAAACACAGAATTCCAGAAGTTTAATGTTACATTAGAGGGACGCTCAGAGTGCTATGTGTTCATGTGGCACAGACCCATGCATTCGAGTCCGAGTGCAGAGCACCTACAGACTCCTCCAGAAACACAATACGACCCGAAGCCCAACCTCTGAAGACATGCAAGGACCCCTGAGATCACTTTCATCCAAATAATTACATAAACACACAGGATAATATAAATGCTGGTGAGTCTGTACCACCCGACTTATGGAATCCCATCTACCTGTGACTGTCCCGCCATCTCCACTCCAGCCTGTAGGAACTCATTGAAGTCATGGCCATACTTCCCAGAAGCCTTGGCGAGATCCTGAGGCGTTCCTCGGGATGCCTGCACTAGTTCATTGGCTGACTGGTTAAGGCCGACAGCAGCCTGGTTCAGCTGGCCTTGAGCTTCCTGGAAAGACTTGGTGCTGGGGGGGAACTGAGAAGATAAAAGAGGCAATAAAGAGTGAGCGAAGGAAGCCAGGCGTGATCAGCTGAAAAACAGATTCAAAAGATAAGGATCCTGAGGATGGACATTAGATGACCATAGAGATGTCACTTAGGAGCAGGTGGAGAAGGATGGGCATTAGAGGACCAAAGAGAGGTCACTTAGTGGATAATAGAGGACTATAGAGATATCACATTGTAGAAGGTGGAGGACAACAGACATTAGAGGACCATTGAGAGGTCACTTAGGTGGAGGAGGATGGACATTAGAGGACCATAGAGAGGTCACTTAGTAGAAGATGGAGGAGGATGGACATTAGAGGACCATAGAGAGGTCACTTAGAAGGTGGAGGAGGATAGACATTAGAGGACCATAGAAATGTCACTTAGGTGGAGGAGGATGGACATCAGAGGACCATAGAGAGAGGTCACTTAGTAGGAGGAGGATGGACATTAGAGGACCATAGAGAGGTCACTTAGTAGAAGGTGGAGGAGGATAGACATTAAAGGACCATAGAGATGTCACTTAGTTGCAGGTGGAGGAGGACATCAGAGACAAGGAACAGGAGAGGCAGACATGAGAAGTACTTACAGATGTGGCCAGGAGTTTCTTGCTGGCTTCTCCAATGCTCTTTATAGCGGCATCAACATCTCTCTGTCCTGGAAGACAAGTGACGCAGCGGCTCAGAGCCTGAGACACGGCCTTGGCCACCTGTGTGGAGAAAGAAGGCAATCCAATCAATAATTACCAAAAACACATCAGGTATGGATGGGTCAGTGTCTGGAATAGACAACATGCTGGGAAGATCTGAGAATACAAACCACCCTTCATCCCAGCACTTGGGGCACCAGACTGCTAGCATGCAGAGGGTGAAGTGAAAATAACTTGTGTGGTAGAAATGAAGAAAATAACAGAAAACGTAATAAAATGGTCAGAGACCTGAGCCAATCTCTGCTGACTCTCCGCATCCGCTGGCTTTCCCACGGCTCTCTTAGCTTCTTCAATGAGATTTCCAGCCTTATCCATGACATCTCCAGCGCACTCCAACATGGCGTTCTGCACTGCCGGATCTCCAGACATGGCAGCCACTCCACGGCTGGCTTGAGCCAGGGAACGGAGGGCCTGGGCAACATCACGGGCAGCACGTCCTGCCGAAGGGGGAGATGATGGGTTATACAGAGGACATATAGGTGGATCAGGAAGAGAAATAAACCAGACATGAAATAAAAAAAGGTGAGTTCAGGATAATACAGAGAGAAGAAGGAGACATCACCTCCACCTACCTGTGTAATTCTCATTTCCATGAACAATCTCACCCAGAAGCTGTGCGATGGAAGAACTCACTGCCTTGGTGCTGCTTCCCAGATCTTGTGAGCATTTCTCCATCTGTAGAAGTACAATGATCACCATGTGGCCACACAACCATCTTCACACAATGTCCCCACCATCCTGACACACAATGGTCACTATCCCGACCCACAACCATCTTCACACAATGTCCTCACCATCCTGACCACACAACCATCTTCACACAATGTCCCCACCATCCTGACACACAATGGTCACTATCCCGACCCACAACCATCTTCACACAATGTCCCCACCATCCTGACACACATTGGTCACTATCCCGACACAACCGTCTTCACACAATGTCCTCACCATCCTGACCACACAACTATCTTCACACAATGTCCTCACCATCCTGACCACACAACGGTTACTATCCCGACACACAACCGTCTTCACACAATGTCCCCACCATCCTGACACACAACGGTCACTATCCCGACACACAACCGTCTTCACACAATGTCCCCACCATCCTAACCACACAACCATCTTCACACAATGTCCTCACCATCCTGACCACACAACCATCTTCACACAATGTCCCCACCATCCTGACACACAACGGTCACTATCCCGACACACAACCATCTTCACACAATGTCCCCACCATCCTGACACACAACGGTCACTATCCTGACACACAACCGTCTTCACACAATGTCCCCACCATCCTGACCACACAACCATCTTCACACAATGTCCCCACCATCCTGACACACAATGGTCACTATCCTGACACACAACCATCTTCACACAATGTCCCCACCATCCTGACACACAACGGTCACTATCCCGACACACAACCATCTTCACACAATGTCCCCACCATCCTGACACACAACGGTCACTATCCTGACACACAACCGTCTTAACACAATGTCCCCACCATCCTGACCACACAACCATCTTCACACAATGTCCCCACCATCCTGACACACAATGGTCACTATCCTGACACACAACCATCTTCACACAATGTCCCCACCATCCTGACACACAACGGTCACTATCCCGACACACAACCATCTTTACACAATGTCCCCACCATCCTGACACACAACGGTCACTATCCCGACACACAACAATCTTCACACAATGTCCCCACCATCCTGACACACAACGGTCACTATCCCAACACACAAACATCTTCACACAATGTCCTCACCATCCTGACACACAATGGTCACTATTCCGACACACAAACATCTTCACACAATGTCCCCACCATCCTGATACACAACGGTCACTATCCCGACACACAACCGTCTTCACACAATGTCCCCACCATCCTGACACACAACGGTCACTATCCTGACACACAACCGTCTTCACACAATGTCCTCACCATCCTGACCACACAACCATCTTCACACAATGTCCCCACCATCCTGACACACAACGGTCACTATCCCGACACACAACAATCTTCACACAATGGTCACTATCCCGACACACAACCATCTTCACACAATGTCCCCACCATCCTGACACACAATGGTCACTATTCCGACACACAACCGTCTTCACACAATGTCCTCACCATCCTGACCACACAACCATCTTCACACAATGTCCCCACCATCCTGACACACAATGGTCACTATTCCGACACACAAACGTCTTCACACAATGTCCTCACCATCCTGACACACAACGGTCACTATCCCGACACACAAACATCTTCACAATTTCCCCACCATCCTGACACACAACGGACACTATCCCGACACACAAACGTCTTCACACAATGTCCTCACCATCCTGACACACAACGGTCACTATCCCGACACACAAACATCTTCACACAATGTCCTCACCATCCTGACCACACAACCATTTTCACACAATCTCCCCATCAACAAACCACAAAGATAAAGGCTCACCGTTTCCCCGGGCAGCGGCTGCAGTTTGCCCTCTCTGGCAGCTGCTTTGGCCTCCCGTAGGTCTTGTTCCAAGGAACGGATGAGGTTCAGTGCAGAGTCAATCTCCAGAGGTCCACATGCATCCTGTGCCTGAGGGGGATAGAAAGGTCATAAAATCAACAACCAACACCACACTGCTCTGTAATCAGACTGAGACAGGGCCAGATACCTGAGCAGAACCCTACAGCTTCATAACAAGACCTCATCTAACCTCTACTCCAAACCATACAGTTCTATATCTAGACCAAGACCACTACTAACCATACAGCCCCTAATACAAGACCTCTACCAACCATATAGCACTATATCCAGACCAAGACCTCACCCAACCTCCACTCCAAAGCATACAGCCCCCATTACCAGACCAAGACTTCACCTAACCTCTACTCCAAAAGCATACAGCCCCCATTACCAGACCAAGACCTCTACCAACCAAACATCCCCATTACCAGACCAAGACCTCTACCAACCCTACAACCCCCATTACCAGACCAAGACCTCTACCAACCATACAGCTCTATAGCCAGACCAAGACCTCTACCAACCCATACAGCCCCATACCAGACCGAGACCTCTACCAACCATACAGCCCCATTACCAGACCAAGACCTCTACTAACCATACTGCCCCATTACCAGACGGAGACCTCTACCAACCACACAGCTCTATATCCAGACCAAGACCTCTACTAACTATACTGCCCCATTACCAGACGGAGATCGCTACTAATCATACTGCCCCATTACCAGACGGAGACCTCTACCAACCACACAGCTGTATATCCAGACCAAGACCTCTACTAATCATACAGCCCCATACCAGACCAAGACCTCTACCAACCATACAGCCCCATTACCAGACCAAGACCTCTACTAACCATACTGCCCCATTACCAGACAGAGACCTCTACCAACCACACAGCTCTATATCCAGACCAAGACCTCTACTAACTATACTGCCCCATTACCAGACGGAGACCTCTACCAACCACACAGCCCCATTACCAGACAGAGACCTCTACCAACCATACAGCTCTATAGCCAGACCAAGACCTCTATAACCAGATAACCTGCCCCAAATCCCCAGCTCTATAACTGCACCAAAGCACATGCAATCCTAGCCGAGAATCACCTAACTCCACAACTAAAATAAGATCTTACCCAATCCCTGTTCCAAATCACAAAGCTCCATAACCAGACCAAACCTCATCCAATCCAGGCTCCAAATTATGAACATTCATACTGTAAATAGACTGAGACCTCACTCAAACCCATCTCCACGCCACACAGTTCCATAGCACCCAACTTCCACTCTGGTATCACTCAACCTGATTCTAAACTACACAGCTCCATAACCAGACCAAGACCTCAGCCAAACCTGTGCCATCTGCTGGAGTTGGTCAGATTGTCATGTGATTGTAGTACAATATCCATCTGTGGCAGAGACCTGTATGGACCTTCACCTGACCCAGCCCTAATCTCACTGAAGTTAGCGGTGGTAATGGCAACCAGTGCTTCATATTGCCAGAAACATCAATAAAGCTTTAGCAAGTTCAAAGTCAGCGCAGCCCTCTAGCAGGTAAGTCTGGATCACTTCATACTTCTTTCTGCTGACCAGCTTCATGGAGATGCAGATTTAATTTCCCAGCAGGACTTGGCACACATGATCATGGGATCACTGTGCTCGATTGGCCAGCAAACTCGCCTGACCTAAACCCCATAGAGAATCTGTGGAAGATGAGAGACACCAGACCCAACAATGCAGATGTGCTGAAGGACCTGCCTGGGCTTCCATAACACCTCAGCAGTGCCTCAGGCTGATCGCCTCCATGCCACGCCGCATTGATGCCGCAATTCATACAAAGAGAGCCCCAATCAAGTATTGAGTGCATACTATACTGTACATGGACAGACTTCTCACTAAGCCAATATTTCTCTATTAAAAATCCTTTTTTTTTTTTATTGGTATTGTCACGGAACGTCCCACACTCTGCTTGAGTGCTTCTGTCAGTATACCGCTTCCTAAGTTCTGGAACACGAGTCCAATGGATCTGGCTATAGGAACCCCCAAGAACTAGACAACACCAGTCTTGGAGTAAATCAGGACTAACTCTTTATTTGAGATCTCACACACATTTATACAGCAGGCTGACTCAAAGCTAACCTAATTAACATGAGCTAATTTACTAAAACATTTACCCAGACCAGATGACAGACTTGTGGGCACCGAGCTTCACACAGTAGTATAAACACAATAGCTGGAGCTGATTACAATTAACAATACAAACATAACCTAATTAACATGAGCTCCAATAGGAGTCGTCCCGTCTCCTACATTGTATAGAGGACAATGTGATCAGCTCACTCAATTAACAGGTTGAGTTCAGGATCAACCAAACCAATAATAGTCCCTACATACATCCTGGGAGATATTGTGGACAAATATTGCTGTCCCATTTTAAGTAGTCCAAGATATATTTTCTCACTCACCCTGTGCCAGGATGGCACAGGGTGACTTAGACATAAGATGTATTCTGAGTTCCACGGGCCCTCCCGTCACATCTCTCCCCTTTCGGCAGAAGACTAACACAGGATGAGACCACAGACGGGTTGACTCCGAAGTTAGTAAGTAGTTCCAATCCTCTAATGCCTGTACCCACACAGTACCCCAAATAAATTGTTCCAAACAAAGCATTACTCACCCAGCCAACCTCTGCCTCTCACAGAGAACATATCTGCTGCTGGGGAGAGGCCTGGACTGGCCCTTCTCCCCGGAGTCCTTTCTGCCGCTGGAGAGAAGACAGGGTGACTGGGCTCACTCTGTCATGCTGTTGGGGATCTGGGCCAACTGCCCAGCATCCCTGGGGTATACAGGTGGAGACTGAAGTCCCATCCACCTTCACGGGAAATCCATCCTCTGTTAGTTGAGGGCAGAGTCCAGCAGTCCTCGGCCCTGTTGCCAGCCCTTCTGCTGGAAACCCCACACCATCTGTTCCGGCTAACTGTTGGGGAGGAAGGCCGGCTGCCCCGCCTCCCTGGAACTCTGTAGTTGTTGCCGGTGCTGGGCAGAGGTTGGTAACACTCTGCCCTGTTGCCAGCACTTCTGCTGGGGACTCCGCATCCTCCGCTCCGGCTAACCGTTGGGGCAGGAGGCTGGCTTCCTCCACTCCCAAACTGTGTAGCTGCCATTGGGGAGGTGAGCCGGCTGCTTCCTTTTCCATTCCCTCATCTGGTTGCTTGGACAACATGTCTATGGTACTGTCTCCCAGGTGCACTGATCTTTGCTGGGGAGGGAAGGCCGCTTCCTCCACCCTGGCCAACTGTTGGGGAGGGACAACACACACCTCCTCTCCCTTCTCCCCCTGTATCTACTGCTGGGAAGTGATTGCCACCTTCTCACCCTGGGCCTCCGAAACTGCCACAGGTGTGGGGCAGAGGTCTTGGACCCTCTGTCTGGTTGCCAGATCTTCAGCTGGAGAAGTTTGTTGTAACTCCACAGATACTGCTGTTGGTGCTGGGCAGAGCACAGTGAAGTTTGGCCCTAATACCAGCTCTTCTGCTGGAGGCTCATCAGGTTGTTCTTCCTCAGCAGAAAAGTCTATTAAATCCCCTATCTCTATAACTGATGTCTGGGGATAGAGGTTCACCATCTCCTGTCCATGGAACCCAGAAGATGTTATCAGTGCTGGACAGAGGTTAGCAGAGCTCTGCCCTGTTGTCAGCACTTCAGGTTTGGGGACGGCAATCTTCAGATTTTCCACTGCCGATTCTCTGGCATGGTGCTGAACGTGTTCTAGCAGTTTCCTGTATGCCCTTTCCAGATGCTGTTCCTTCCTTAGCAAACGGTCCAGATCAGGTTTGAGCTCTGAGACCCCTGCAAGACCGAGCATAGCCTCTCTATATTCTCGCAGGTCCTCAAGGTCAGGCTCCCCTTCATCGCCAAACATAAAACAATCTGTAAGGCTCTCCCACAGCAATCCAGGGCCTCCAAAGTAATATCCCTCCGGAGAGCATTCTGTTGTCTCCCCTAAATATCCCTCCTCTGCGTGCCATTGCAGAGCCCGATAATGATTGTCCAGCTCTATCTCCTGCTGGACCAGCCTGTCCAACTCAGTCACCCATTGCTCCTGGGGCCGCTATCCCAGGAATGCCATCCGCAATGCCCGTTGGTCACTGGCCCGTTGCTCTTGGGTTGGAAAGCACTTGCCCTGTTTTATACCAGCGAGCTGGAGGGCTCCAGTCCAGAGCTCCACCCAAATTTGCTGCCTAAGCTCCAGGTATTCATCCTCAGACACAGTCCTGGTGTATGTTGAAAGGATGATCCGCAGCAGCCCCGGGAACTCTGATGCCAGGTCCATATCTCCGCTGGGGTGACTGAAGTCTGCTATGCTGATCTTGGATCCAGTTGGAGGTTTGGATGTCCCAGACTTCAGGAAGCTTTCCCGCTGCTTGCCACCAATGTCACGGAACGTCCCACACTCCGCTTGACTGCTTCCGTCAGTATACCGCTTCCTAAGTTCTGGAACACGAGTCCAATGGATCTGGCTATAGGAACCCCCACGAACTAGACAACACCAGTCTTGGAGTACATCAGGACTAACTCTTTATTTGAGATCTCACACACATTTATACAGCAGGCTGACTCAAAGCTAACCTAATTAACATGAGCTAATTTACTAAAACATTTACCCAGACCAGATGACAGACTTGTGGGCACCGAGCTTCACACAGTAGTATAAACACAATAGCTGGAGCTAATTATAATTAACAATACAAACATAACCTAATTAACATGAGCTCCAATAGGAGTCGTCCTGTCTCCTACATTGTATAGAGGACAATGTGATCAGCTCACTCAATTAACAGGTTGAGTTCAGAATCAACCAAACCAATAATAGTCTCTACATACATCCTGGGACATATTGTGGATAAATATTACTGTCCCATTTTAAGTAATCCAAGATATATTTTCTCACTCACCCTGTGCCAGGATGGCACAGGGTGACTTAGACATAAGACGTATTCTGAGTTCCACGGGCCCTCCCGTCACAGGTATTTTTTTTAATATTCTCATTTTCTGAGATACTGAATTTTGGGGTGTCGCTCACTGTAACCATAGTCATCAAAATGAAATAATATATCACACTGTGTGTAACAAATCTATATAAAATATATAAGTTTCACTTTTTGAATTTAATTACTGAAATACATTCACTTTATATCCACTATAAGAATGATAAATGTACCTTCTGTGCGGCGGTGCGGAGCTCAGCCAGAGCGGCGGCCAAGTTCTTTATGCATTGACCAAGCTGCATGGCGGACGCTGGATCTGAGACGGTTGGGACGGCCGACTTCCCGGCAGCCACTAGTTTACCGCCAGGCTGTAATGAGAGGAAGCACACGGTGAGTGTCAGGGAGAAGGGATAGAGAAGACAGTCTGGGTTCTTCTCCCATCGTCTGGTATGTCACCATGACACGGGGGTGCTGCTTCCTCAGACTGAGGAGGTCACACCATACAAGGTGATATCAGACGGTAGAAATACGCCACCTGCAGGAAGTTCTGGCTGGCACTGATGAGGGACAGTTGGGCGCTCGGACTCTCCGGTTGTGACTGGCTGCCTCGAACTCCCTGAACCAACATCGGGATCTGCTCTGCCACAACCTGCGGGACAAAGATAACGGAACGTTCATGAATGAGAGGACACATCACATAAAAAGGTTCTCTGTAATGTCCCACCAGGTGTGTGGGGAGGAGGACAAACCGGTGATACGGCACAGTGCCCAGGAATGGCGCCGTGCAGATCACGCACCTTGCAGCTTTGCACCAGCTGTTGCTGGGCGGCGGGGTTCTTGTTGCTGGACGCGGCGTTCTGGGCGGCAGCAATGGTTTGCGTGGCTGAAGCGGCCGCCTGTTTGGCTGCTTGCTGAAATAAAAAACAAGAAACCAGAAGGGTGAATGATTTGTTATTGACATAAAGCTCCACCCTGATCAATCAGACTCCACCCAGTTGGGGACAATCCGGGATACGGTCATCCCCTAGAACACGCACCTCCAGCTTGTGCACCAGCTTCTTCTTGATGGCGTTCTGTGCAGCGGCGTTGGTGGCCATACGCAGACCCTCCGCAGCTTCACGCAGCCTCTGTTGTTGCTCCTCACTGTCCGGATTGGCAGCTGCACCCTGGAGAGAAGAGAGAGAGAAGATAAACCACGCCCCCTTCCTCTCCTGAAAATCATGGCACGGCACAGCATGAAAACGCACCTTGGCCGCCTCCACCATCCGAGCCGTGGCATCAGCCAGAAGTTTGGCAGCGCTGAGAAGTTTTCGGGAATTCTCCAGATCGCTTTCCTGTTCAGCATCTGCCTTGATAGCGCCCACCAGATCTGACGTGGCCTGAGCGAGGATTCGCGCCTGTCGCACCATCTCTCCTATAGAACGATCGAAATATGAGTGCAAATCATACATACAAGAGCGATTGTGACTATAGCTCACCTCCAGACAAACTTATTGTGTTATTAACAGTTTAACTATCGGGACATTGTAATGAAAGTGATCCTTCATTAACCCCATAATGTGACCCCCACCCCCATCATGCTTCCGGGGCTCCGCTCTTCTACCTGAGAGCCCGGGACCCACATGGCAGGGTGGAGGGGATGGAGAGCAGCGAACGTCTGTTCTCTGATCTCCCATTGCTAGAGTGAAGCTGATATGTCACTTTTGGTTTGTGGCGTCACTGTCCCTTGCAGGGAAGAAGCTAATGAAGCGCGGTCTGCACTCCATTAGCTTCATCAGAAGGCAGGCGAGACATCATAAAATTAACTGAAACATACAATAGTTTGTATTGAAATTTGGCACTTGATACATTGTTGCGCATATACTTATGTGACCTAAAAAAAAATTAGAAGCAGCACTATTTTATTCTCCAGCACCTCTGCTTTCAGAAAATATATAATGTTTGGGGGTTTTAGCGATCTGCCTAAAATGATTTTTTAATTGTGCAAAAATTTTTTTTAAAAAACCCCACAAAAACAGCTCTGGCAGTGAAATGGTTAAAGTGGATGTAAATCCTCCATATACCCAGTGAAGTGAACAGCCTCAGATGATACAGAGAGGAAACAAATCTCCCTACAGAAGTCTTACATTTATATCTTCTGTCTTTATCTATATACAGTATGTGACAAAAGTAAGTACACCCCGCAGTGACATTTGTGTAAATCTTTTCTTCTATCTTTTCATGTGACAACACTGAAGAAATGACACTTGTCTACAATGTAAAGTAGTGAGTGTACAGCTTGTATAACAGTGTAAATTTACTGTCCCCTCAAAATAACTCAACACACAGCCATTAATGTCTAAACCGCTGGCAACAAAAGTCAGTACACCCCTAAGTGAAAATCTCCAAATTGGGCCCAATTAGCCATTTTCCCTCCCCAGTGTCATGTGACTCGTTAGTATTACAAGGTCTCAGGCATGAATGGGGAGCAGGTGTGTTAAATTTGGTGTTATCGCTCTCACTCTTTCATACTGGTCACTGGAAGTACAACATGGCACCTCATGGCAAAGAACTCTCTGGGGATCTGAAAAAAAAGAATTGTTGCTCTACATAAAGATGGCCTAGGCTATAAGAAGATTGCCAAGACCCTGAAACTGAGCTGCAGCACGGTGGCCAAGGCCATACAGCGGTATAACAGGACAGGTTCCACTCAGAACAGGCCTCGCCATGGTCCACCAAAGAAGTTGAGGTCACGTGCTCAGCGTCATATCCAGAGGTTGTCTTTGGGAAATAGACGTATGAGTGCTGCCAGCATTGCTGCAGAGGTTGTAGGGGTGGGGGGTCAGCCTGTCAGTACTCAGACCATACGCCGCACACTGCATCAAATTGGTCTGCATGGCTGTCGTCCCAGAAGGAAGCCTCTTCTAAAGATGATGTACAAGAAAGTCCACAAACAGTTTGCTGAAGACAAGCAGACTAAGGACATGGATTACTGGAACCATGTCCTGTGGTCTGATGAGACCAAGATAAACTTATTTGGTTCAGATGGTGAAAAGCGTGTGTGGGGGCAACCAGGTGAGGAGGACAAAGACAAGTGTGTCTTGTCTACAGTCAAGCATGGTGGTGGGAGTGTCATGGTCTGGGACTGCATGAGTGCTGCCGGCACTGGGGAGCTACAGATCATTGAGGGAACCATGAATGCCAACATGTACTGTGATATACTGAAGCAGAGCATGATCCCTTCCCTTCAGAGACTGGACCGCAGGGCAGTATTCCAACATAATAACCACCCCAAACACACCTCCAAGACCACCACTGCCTTGCTAAAGAAGCTGAGGGTAAAGGTGATGGACTGGCCAAGCATGTCTCCAGACCTAAACCCTATTGAGCATCTGTGGGGCATCCTCAAATGGAAGGTGGAGGAGCGCAAGGTCTCTAACATCCACCAGCTCCGTGATGTCGTCATGGAGGAGTGGAAGAGGATTATTGGCATACAGCCAAGACAGCTAATTGGCACACACCCCCTCTCCTCATTGGCAAAAGAAGGAAGGAACGTGCAGAGCTCTGTTCATAGACTCCAAGCTGACTGCTAATCTATTTAAAAGCAACCTCCCCCGACACACACTTCAGGCTCCATCTTGGAGAATGTGTCAGAAGCTAACAGGCTGATCACAGAGCTGTGGAGCAGGAGAAAGCTACGGGATATAGTGCTTTGTATAGAGGTAAGAAAACACTACAAATAAATGTGCCCAGCTCAAATTTCATGAAATCTGGTTTACATCCACTTTAAGCTTCTGCCAGGTTTTCTATTGGGGTCTGTGTCCATTAGGGGGTGACTTTGCTCAACTTCCTCCCCTAGGGGGTGACACTGCCCAACTTCCTGCCCTAGGGGGTGACACTGCCCAACTTCCTCCCCTAGGGGGTGACACTGCCCAACTTCCTCCCCTACGGGGTGACACTGCCCAACTTCCTCCCCTATGGGGAGACTTTGCCCGACATCCTTTCAGGACAGTAAGTGAAGGTAATCTCTGCATTGAACCTCTATAAGAGATTTCCTCGGAATAAAGACTGACCGGCATCTCCCATAGAGCTGAAGATGTTCTCGGTCACGTTGAGGATAGTATCGGTGGCCTG
Organism: Aquarana catesbeiana; assembly: GCF_042186555.1. Taxonomy (NCBI): domain Eukaryota; kingdom Metazoa; phylum Chordata; class Amphibia; order Anura; family Ranidae; genus Aquarana; species Aquarana catesbeiana. The sequence continues at coordinate 990,604,220 of NC_133324.1, read as the reverse complement.
GTCATATCTGCCGGTTGGAGGTCCTCCGGTGGCATTCTTCTTGATGTGTTGTAGTAGGTCATTGAGCGCCTGGGTGACAGCGGATGCCGCCACACCGACAGCCTTCAGGAGTTCCGGGTCTCCGGTAGCTTCTTTAGAAGACTCGACACAGCCTTCCACTGACTTGGCCACCTGCTTTCCGGCCTCCAAAAGCTGCTCCTGACAAACCGGGGAACTGATGGTTGGAGCCACAACCTGGGAGGGAGACAAGGGTGGTTAGTGTGCTGAGCATTCAGTGAAGGGAGGAGGGTGAGGGGCACCTTGAGATCTCTTACCTTAGTGCATGCCACCAGCTGAGAAGTGGAAAGTGCGCACTGCGTGGCGGCAGCGATGACTTGGCCCTGCTGCATGGGGTCATCCGTCCGCTCGGCTACATTCTTCGCCTTCAGTACCAGAGCTGCCGCTGCACTCGCCACGGCCTTTGCCAGCTGCATGAGCATGTCCTGGAGAGAGTACGGAGTATAATTAAAACAAGTCCAGACACCAGAGACACAGAAAGACCCACCAAACCCATATTATACGAGGAAGAATTAGGGGAATGTCACCAGCGAGTGGAATGTCCCACCACCAAGCAATTGGTCCTACAAAATGGTCCCATATGAAACTTCATTTAGAAACAAAACTAGACGTTAATGACACCACAATTATCCAATCAGAGCAGAGGAGCTAAAAGTTACTGAGATTACAAATCAGATTTATAGGCAACCCCAACATGGAGGCCTCCCGAAATTTACACTCTCCATAATGGACACCTCAGACTAAACATGACCTGCCCACTCCTCCATGGATGGACATCTCAGAACAGACATGACCTGCCTACTTCCATTCCATTGATGGAAACCTCAGACTAGACATGAACTGCCTACTCCATGATGGACACCTCAGAACAGACATGACCTGCCTACTCCTTCATGGTGGACACCTCAAACTAGACATGACCCGACTACTCCTCCATGACAGACACCTCAGGACATGGCCTGCCTACTCCTATTCCATCAATGGACACCTCAGACTAGACATGACTTCTTCTATTCCATCGATGGACAATGGCTACAAACTGGGAACATGGCTACAAGCTGGGAACTTGTCCATTGAGGAAGGACCTCCAAATGGACCCACTCACAGATAACCAAAACTAGATGTCCACAGATAACCAAAACTAGATGTCTACAATCACCAAATTTCTGGCAGGATCACCGGGTAGTTTTTTACCTCTTACAGAACAGAATGCTCTCAATAGGATATTTATCAGACCAAAGGGAAGTAAATAAGAGAAGTTCATTGTCGGGGTGTACAGACACGCCATGCATTTAGGAAGCCCATCGCTGAGAGCATGCAAATATCGCCAATACCAACCAACAATCCCATGGAGAACAACTCATCAGCCATAAAGAAGTCCATCACCAAGACCATTAAGAACCCCCATTACTAACCAAGGGTCCCATGGAGAACTCAGACATTAAGATGTCCACCACTTAAACACTGTTCAGAACTCACCAATACCAACTACCAGTCCCATGGAGAATTCAGCATCAGCCTTTAAGCAGCGCATCACCTAGATCATCCGCCAATACCCACCAATACCAACCTATGGTCCCATGAAGCACTCATAATCAGCAAAGCTCATCACCTAGACCAGTGTTCTCTAAACTGCGACCCTGGGGATAGATGCAGCTCTTTGCTTGTCCTTATCTGGTGATTGGGACACTTTTTCCTCCAGTTGACACCAGCGATGGGGCACCATTACTAGAGGTCGACCGATATATCGGCCGATATTTGGTGTTTTTTTCTTAATTGGCATCGGCCGATTGTGCTGATAAAAAAGGCCGATATAACTCAGCAACTTGCAAATGACTTCTAAGTCAATACAAGTTGTCTGTATTCTTCTGTGAAGCACTTCTCTCCCCTCTCTGGGCAGCCAAATCAGATAAAAAAGAACCTGAAGAGATACAATGTTTACACTTCTGAATGGACTGAACTCCATGTGTAGAAGTTCTCAGTTTAACCATTTAAAGACTAAATCTTTTCTGACATTTGTTGCTTACAAGTAAAAATCCTGTATTTTCTGCTAGAAAATCACTTAGAACCCCCAAACATTATATATATATATATATATATATATATATATATATATATATATATATATATATATATATATTTTTTTTTTTTTTTTTTTTAGCAGAGACCCTAGGGAATAAAATAGCGGTTGTTGCAATATTTTATGTCACACAGTATTTGCGCAGCGGTCTTTCAAACGCAATTTAAAAAAAAAAAAAAAAAATTCACTAATAAATTAAAAAAAAAAACTAAGCAGTAAAGTTAGCCCATTTTTTTTCGTCCAAAAGTTTTGATTACCTGTTTTTGTGTATTTAATATTTAAGAGAGGTTTTTTTTTATATATTTTTTTTTTTAATCTAAATTATACATACAAGTGAACTGATTGGAGGTTTGTTTTGTTTAATAAATGTTTAAATGTAAAAAATTTTCCGTATCACTGAAGGTTGCTTTCACACTGGAGCGGGCAGGCGTTGACGGTAAAGCGCTGCTAGTTTTAGCGGCGCTTTACCGTCATTTTAGCGGCGCTATTCGGCTGCTAGCGAGGAGCTTATAACCCAGCTAGCAGCCGAGGAAGGGGTTAAATGCGCCCCTGAAGCGCCGCTGCCGAAACGCTTTGCAGGCACTTTGGCAGCGGTGCACATTCATTTCAATGGGCAGGAGTGGTGGAGGAGGGGTATACACCGCTCCAAAGGTGCCGTATGCAGGACTTTTTTTTTAACATCCTGCCAGCGCATCGCCCCAGTGTGAAAGCACTCGGGCTTTCACACAGACTGCAGGGGAGCCGTTTTACAGGCACTTCACAGGCGCTATTTTTAGCCCAAAAGCGCCTGAAAAACGCCCCAGTGTGAAAGGGGTCTAACTGTTAAATTTTATGAGATGAAGGAAAAAAAAAAAAAAAAAAAAAAAAATCGGCCTAATATATCGGCATCATATATCGGCCATCGGCCACCTCGATTTCTAAATATCGGCATCGGCCAGAGAAAAACCCATATGGGTCGACCTCTAATCATTACTCCCACTGACATCATCAATTCCTCCCACTCATACCAATAATGAGACACTGTTGCTCCTACTAAAACCAATGATGGGGCATTTCTCCTCCCAACTGGCCACAATCTGGCCTCCCTAAAGCCTGAAGGACAGTAAACTGGCCCTTTGTTTGGAAAGTTTGGTGACCCCTAACCTAGAACATCCACCAATACCGACCAAAGGTGCCATTAAGAACTTGACCACCATAAAAAAGCCTGTCACCTAGATCATCCAGAACATACCAACACTAGCCAACTGTCCCATGAAGAACTCATCAGCCCTTAAGAACTGTTGAGAACCCAACAATACTAACCAATTCAATTGTCCCATGGAGAACTCTTCTTCAGCCACCAAGAAGCCCACCTCCTAGACCAGGGGTCTCCAACTTATGGCCCTCCAATTGTTCAGGAACTATAGTTCCCATCATGCCTAGTCATGTCTGTGAATGTCAGAGTTTTACAATGCCTCATGGGACGTGTAGTTCTGCGACAGCTGGAGGGCCATAGTTTGGAGACCCCTGCCTCAGACCTTCCATCAATACCAACCAACAGTCCCACAGAGAACTCTTTCAGCCACTAAGAAGCCCATTCCCTCTTAGACCATCCAGGACCCACCAATACCAACCAACAGTCCCATGGACAACTCTTATTTAGCCACTAAGAAGCACATCACTGAGACCACCCACCAACCAATTACAGGAAAGCCAGTTCAAGTTCAACTCCAGCTAAAACGATTTCTAGATTATATTTTTAGTTTAAGATAGTGAGAAGAGGTTAGATACTCCTTTGGGTTCTAGGCTTTCTTTGGGAGCATTTACCATCACTAACCCTATCCTGGTTAAGGGGGGCTGACAGACAGGAAGTGATGAAATTTCCTCAATGGAACGCAAGCCAATCAACATAAGTGGGGCAGGCTTAGAATCTATGTGGGGTTTTTCTGGGTTTTCCTATCTCATTGACCAGTTTTCCTCATTTCTGGTGTCATAGGTATTCTTTATTAGCTAGCTGGGTCGAATGCTGAGGAATATTCATATTTTTCTGTGTATTGTCCCACCCGGGTGCCTTCCCTGACTAGCTATAAATTTTTTTGTGGGGCTGCCATGTTTTGGTTTGTTGGACTCACACTGGGGGTCTTTGTGTGTTGCCGGACCTTTACAGAGGCTGTTGCCATCTATATGGAGGCTAGGCTGAGAACTTAGTTAGGGCTAGTGAGGGCTCTCTGCAGAGGTGCTGTGATAGAGCAGGTTGGCTTTATATGCAATAGCAAAAACAGAATGTTGACCAACAGTATCAGTTTTCTATGCTGACCAGCTAGACCAAGCTTTGGAGAATATCTTAGAAGGACAATAAGTGGTGGTGAACCTCCCCGTTGGGACACACAGAGCTTCTAAACCTTCCTCACACAATCTAAAACCAAAGTCTGCTCCGGAGTCGGCTATAAGGAACTACCCCAAACTCCGATTTCATCAGTGATAATGGCGGAGAGGGATTGAAGTGAGCATGCACAATCACCGGAGAAGTCTTCTACTGTGTGATTAATAGAAATGATTTGTAGAACTTCCCGCAATCAACTTCCAACATTTTAATCAGGAAAGAAATCAAAGTGCCGCTTCCCACAGGAAACGTGAGGAAAGCTGGAGAAGAGACCACATGAAGCCAAAACCCAACACCATCCAGAGAAGGAGGGAGGAAGGCTGGCCCCAGCCAGGCCCCCCCTCAGTTACCGTTTTCTGCTCAGGCAGCGCGCTCGCTGTGCGGGTGACCCTGGCTGCAGAGATCTGTAGGAATCCACAAAAACACAGATATTGCCGGAGGAAGCTGAAGGTGGGGAGATGAAAACATTGCAGGACAAGGTGGAGCAGAGGGACACAGACTGAAGAAGACAATATGGAGAGACACAGTAACATTGTAGGTGGAGGGCCACCTTATACTGAGCGGGACTAGGAAAAGCCTGAGATAAAATGTAGGAATGAGTCATGTATGGCCTCTGTGAGGTTCACAGCTGGGATGATAAATGGATGATAAAGACGGACAGGTTCAACCTGAATATGAATGGTAATGTCAATCAACCTGGTACTGGGCATAAGGCGGCCATATTCCAGACATTATACTGGACTACAGACATAATGGGGGTGACTGGGATCTGGGGGGTCATTCATCCTAATACTGGGCATAAGGGGGCCATATTCCAGACATTATACTGGACTACAGACATAATGGGGGTGACTGGGATCTGGGGGGTCATTCATCCTAATACTGGGCATAAGGGGGCCATATTCCAGACATTATACTGGACTACAGACATAATGGGGGTGACTGGGATCTGGGGGGTCATTCATCCTAATACTGGGCATAAGGGGGCCATATTCCAGACATTATACTGGACTACAGACATAATGGGGGTGACTGGGATCTGGGGGGTCATTCATCCTAATACTGGGCATAAGGGGGCCATATTCCAGACATTATACTGGACTACAGACATAATGGGGGTGACTGGGATCTGGGGGGGTCATTCATCCTAATACTGGGGATAAGGCGGCCATATTCCAGACATTATACTGGACTACAGACATAATGGGGGTGACTGGGATCTGGGGGGGTCATTCATCCTAATACTGGGGATAAGGCGGCCATATTCCAGACATTATACTGGACTACAGACATAATGGGGGTGACTGGGATCTGGGGGGGGGGGGGGGGGGGGGTGTCAAACATACTACTGGTAGAAGGCACAAAGCATCACAGAGAAGAAAAAAGGACCGATATTTGGTGGGGAATATACAGCAATCCTTTACTGGACTCCGGATAACAGAGGAACAAACATGGCAGCTCACCTGAAAGCGTGGGTCCGTGTCACACTCGCCGATCTGCTGAAGTAATTCTCCGCTCGTCTGACCAACATTACCGGCTGCCTGGAGGAGGACCTGTCGGGGCTGAAGACAGAGCTGGGTATAAACATTGGTAGTATAATACATCTATGTATATATTACAGGGATATATACAGTGATGGCACCTACCTCTGGGATGACAGTATAATAGACATACGTACAGGTTATAGGGATATATACAGTGATGGCACCTACCTCTGGGATGACAGTTAAATAGACATACGTACAGGTTATAAGGATATATACAGTGATGGCACCTACCTCTGGGATGGCAGTATAATAGACATACGTACATGTTATAAGGATATATACAGTGATGGCACCTACCTCTGGGATGACAGTATAATAGACATACGTACAGGTTATAGGGATATATACAGTGATGGCACTTACCTCCGTGCTGGCGGGTTGGGCTGTCTTCAGCAGGTCAGATACGGCTCCTGCCAGGTTCTTGGCCGCATGGAGAAGTTGTCTTCCGTTGCCTCCCTCATCCTCCATCAAAGCCGCCAGAAGCTTCACCCCGCGGGACATCTCCGTCAGGTTAGAACTAATGGTTGTGACTGCGCAACCCACCGCCGTGTAATCCGTGTCTGCGGGATCACCTACAGAATGAGGCATCAATTAGATACAGCAATGTACTCACCTCCTGCAATTTACAGGACTGACACCCCAGAGACTTCTGCTTTTATTCCACAATAATCACCACATTATACAGACACTGCCTGCCAACTTCACAAACATGGAGGTAGGCACACCGACATGGAGGTCAGTTCCTCTAAGGAGACCTCTATACTTCCATAACAATGGGATCCTCCAAAGCTTGGAGTTAAAACCAAGCAGTGTAAACAATAGGGGGGGGGTGCACCCTAGAAGTTTGGAAACCTGGGAAGCAGCAACCTTGTTGGCCATCAAACTAGGTAACAACCAAGAGTTGGGTGAGGTGGAAGGAGAGGACACACGATCTAATTTCCTCATATTATGAGATCTTCATATCGGAGATTCTGATATTTAGGGGTTTAAGAGGCTAAACGATAATATGTGGGGAAGGCCTGGAGGTTTCCACAATTCCTCCATGCTGGAGGTTTAGGCAGGGTCAGGTTTCTGTCAGACACTATGACATCACTCAGTGCCCGCCCATCTCTTTCCATGAGACAGTAATAATCCTCCAGTAAATGTGCCTGCTCCCAAGGAAGGATCGTTAGGCTCCTTATCATCCACCCACAATCTCCAGTATAACATGTCCAACCAGAAGCCTTCATGGCAGACATTGGACAGATGTGGACAATCTCACCTGCGGTCAGGTTGACAACGGAGGCAGTTCCTGCAGTGATGGCGTCCACCTGAGAGTGGATCTCATGTTTGGATTCATCCATCTTGTTTTTCCTCCAAGCCTTGGCAGCCTGCAGTGAGAAAGGTCATCACATGAAGCGCCCAGCTATAGAAATCTCTCACCTGAGTGATCGTTATTCTAATGGTTAGAGCCAGAAACTCTCTGGGAGACAATAAAAATCCCACCACTATGAAGGTCTATGGTGATGCTATGACTGTCCCGCCTCCACAGACTTCCATACTAACAATATATACCCACCTGACCTCTACAGAGATCTATACTAAGCATTGCTGGTGTCTACACTGACACTATACTAACCATCCAACCACTGCTGGGGTCTGTACAGAGGTCTATACTAACCATCCAACCACTGCTGGGGTCTATGCAGAAGTCTATACTAACCACCCAACCCCTGCTGCAGGCTATACTAACCATCCAACCACTGCTGAGGTCTATACAGAGGTCTATACTAACCATCCAACCACTGCTGGGGTCTATACAGAGGTCTATACTAACCATCCAACCACTGCTGAGATCTATACTAGCCATCCAACCACTGCTGAGGTCTATACAGACACTATACTAACCATCCAACCACTGCTGGGGTCTATACTAACCTTCCAACCACTGCTGAGGTCTATACAGACACTATACTAACCATCCAACCACTGCTGGGGTCTACACTAACTATCCAACCACTGCTGGGGTCTATACTAAGCATCCAACCACTGCTGGGGTCTATACAGAGGTCTATACTAACCTTCCAACCACTGCTGAGGTCTATACAGACACTATACTAACCATTCAACCACTGCTGGGGTCTATACAGAGGTCTATACTACCCATCTAACCACTGCTGGGGTCTATACAGAGGTCTATACTAACCTTCCAACCACTGCTGAGGTCTATACAGACACTATACTACCCATCTAACCACTGCTGGGGTCTATACAGAGGTCTATACTAACCTTCCAACCACTGCTGAGGTCTATACAGACACTATACTAACCATCCAACCACTGCTGGGGTCTATACAGACACTATACTAACCATCCAACCACTGCTAAGGTCTATACTAACCATCCAACCACTGCTGGGGTCTGTACAGAGGTCTATACTAACCATCCAACCACTGCTGGGGTCTGTACAGAGGTCTATACTAACCATCCAACCAATGCTGAGGTCTATACAGACACTATACTAACCATCCAACCACTGCTGGGGTCTGTACAGAGGTCTATACTAACCATCCAACCAATGCTGAGGTCTATACAGACACTATACTAACCATCCAACCACTGCTGGGGTCTGACACTATACTAACCATCCACTGCTGGGGTCTGACACTATACTAACCATCCAACCACTGCTGGGGTCTGACACTACTAACCATCCAACCACTGCTGGGGTCTGACACTATACTAACCATCCACTGCTGGGGTCTGACACTATACTAACCATCCAACCACTGCTGGGGTCTATACAAACCCCATATGAACATCCAACCTCCATTCAGGTCTACACTATGCGACCATCCAACCTCCACAGAGGACTACATTGACACTATGTGACCCTCTAACCACTTCTGATGTCTATACTTACACTATTGGACCATACAGTCTCCATGGGGATCTTATACTCTCACTATATGTCCATCCCAATTACTGCTGAGGCCTAGATGAATACATGTCCATTCAGCCACCAGAGAGGTCTATACTGACACTATATGACCCTCCAGACACGACAGAGGACTACATTGACACTATATGACCCTCCAACTACTGCTGAGGTCTGTACTGTAAGTACATGACCATTCACCCGGAGGCCAATACTGACACTATATGAGCACCCAGCCAGTGATATATACTGGTCACCCACTACAGAAGACTGTACAGACACATGTATGGCATCCAGTACTCACGGCATCTTGTCCCAGGGGTGGCAGAGTATCGAAGTCATCCAGGGAGGCCTGGGCAGCGTTCACAGCATTCATACTTGAGTTTATCGTACCGGTGAGGGCCTGCTGGGCAGAGGTCTGCAGAGAAGGAACAATGAGTAGAGTTTTAGCTGAGGGCAATATTATCTGAAGAACATAAGCTGGTAAGAAGGACTCCACAGAAGAGCAGTGTAGTGGCCAAGTGCTCAACGATATGGTACAAGCAGGTCATAGGTGATAGAAGAGCAGAGAGAAGACAACAGACGACGATGAATGAAGAGCGAGGGAAGGCATGAAACATGATCACAGTCTTACCAGTGGTGGCATGTGTCCCCAGTGCATCTGTCCACTTGTGATCTGCTGCTGAGCCTGTGGCATGGAGCCCACCTGGAAGTTTTCAGGTCCTCCAGCCCCAGAACGCATGATGGCTGGAAGAGCTACAGAGCCATGCTCCACCTTCCCCACCGAATTAAACTGCTGCTGAAGAAGCGTGGACCTGAAAAGGAGCAGAGAAGGTAGGTTACCTTCCATCATATAACAGTTCAGGGGTCCCCAAACCTAGACTATGACCTTCCATCATATGACAGCTCAGTGGCCCCCAAACCTGGATAACAACCTTCAATCCAAATCATATAATAGCTCAGAGGACCCCAAACCTGGATTATGACCTTCAATCATAGGACAGCTCAGTGGCTCCCAAACCTAGACTATGACCTTCCATCATATGACAGGTCAGAGATGTCCAAAATCTGAACTATGGGCCTGGATTATGACCTTCCATTAAACCTATATCATGGAGTTCCCCCAAAACCTGGACTATGACCTTCTATCATATGGCAGCTCAGAGTTCCCAAAACCTGGATTATGACCTTCAATCATAGGACAGCTCAGTGGCTCCCAAACCTAGACTATGACCTTCCATCATATGACAGGTCAGAGATGTCCAAAATCTGAACTATGGGCCTGGATTATGACCTTCCATTAAACCTATATCATGGAGTTCCCCCAAAACCTGGACTATGACCTTCTATCATATGGCAGCTCAGAGTTCCCCAAACCTGAAATATAACCTTCAATCATATTATATAATTGCCCTAAAACCTGAACTGTGACCTTCCATTATATCACATGATGGCTCCCCAAAACCTGGACTATGAATTTCAATCATATCATATGATGGCTCCCCAAAACCTGGAATATGACCCTTCCATCACGTGATGGCTCGCCAAAACCTGGAGTATGACCCTTCCATCACGTGATGGTTCGCCAAAACCTGCAGTATGACCCTTCCATCACGTGATGGTTCGCCAAAACCTGGAGTATGACCTTCCATCACATCAAATGATGGCTCGCCAAAACCTGGAGTATGACCTTCCATCATATCACATGAAAGCTCCTCAAAACCTGGACTACGACCTTCCATCATATCATATGACAGCTCAGAGGTGCCCAAACCTGGACTATGACCTTCCATCAGATCATGCAATGGCTCATATTACAGGACAGCTCAGAGGTCCCCCAAAACCTGGACTATGACCTTCCATCTAATGGTATAACAGCAGAGGTGCCGGATATTGATGGCCTGAATATTGGGGTCACTTCTCTCCAGGAAGAGACAGGTCCAGAAGCAAACACCCAATATACACATAATATTGTGCAGACGTCAGTCTACAGATGAGTTCTGCTAATTGTTATTTTTTTCAATTCTAAAATTTTGAAGATAACTTCCCTTCCCCTTATCTGGCTTCCATCGACCCCCCCAGGATGGAGACATTTTTATTGTCTGGCAAAGCTCCCCAGGAGAACACAGAGCCACATTCAATGACAACACAAAATAACAAGTCCAGTCTTCGGAGAGAAATCTTACTTCTTGGGTGACACGGAGTCCTCCAACATGGTCGATTCTTCATCTCCCTCCAAACCAAAGTGGTCTTTACTCTTTTTCTAGAAAGAGAAAGGAAGACACAGGCTGTTAGTTGCAGTATAACAGAAGTGCATTGTGTGGAGTGCATCAAAAAGGGGACACCCACAGGAAGTGCATTGTCTAAAGCAGGAGGTCTGGGGCTCTTCCAGGTAGATGCCCTTAGCATATGGAATGTACAGAAAATGCCCCATTGTTGGTGCCCTGACTGACCACCAGACACACACAGGAAGTGCAGGAGCAAGAAGCCCGAGGCTCTCCAGGTGGATGCCCCCAGTCTATGGAATTGTGCAGAAAATTTTCTACTGTTGGTGTTTGTTTGATGTACGTTCACCAAAGGAAGATCAATGCTTTAGTGACAAAATCCACAGACCAGTGTAAAAAGGAATTGATGGGCGGTTGGTCTATGGCCATGTTCTGGTACAGCAGCCTCTGCACAGTCCTATAGACTATTGTCTGGTGACCAGTGGTACCCCTGTGTTTGGCCTCTTGGAGGATCCCTGAGGACGAAACGGGCCTCTTGGAGGATCCCCGAGGCTAAGGAAGGCTACTGGACAAATGAAAGAGATGGTCACACACACCTTTTTCAGAATGATATCGATGTATCCAGCAATGAGCTGGGCAATCTGTTCTCCTTCTGTGGTCTGCACTGAGTAATATCCATCCTGATAGTCTCCAAAGTCCTAAGACAGGAAAAGATTCCTTATAAACAAAGTCAAGAAAACGCAGGACGACACACATCGGTGTCAGCAGACTCACAACTCACCAGGGTGAAGCTCTTGGGAGAGGCGGCCCAACGTTTGATGTTGGTGAGGTTCCACTCCTGGATCACCTCCTTGGTCTTCTCATCCACCCTCATCACACATTCCTTCGTAATCCCCAACAGACGTGGAACCAGCTTGTTCTTCCCTTTCATCTTTTCCTGGAGGAAGACAACGGCCAAGATTTACATGTATTGGGACACCTCCAAACCAGGTAAAACATGGAAATTAAATCAGAACACCAAACCAGACCAAATAAAACATGAAAACAGGTATTCCAGAGCAGCACCTCCCCCGCTCACCTTCACCAGAAAGAAGGACACACCATATGTCTTCAAGGACCGGGCCAGCTTCACGTATCGTGCCTTGGCTTCAATTTCACTCATGTTTCCACAATTCTTGTGGGCCTACAAGAGAGGACAGCCATGGAACTGTCAGGATACAGGAAAGAGCATACACAGGGGGGGTGATGTGGAGGTCGGGTACAAGATACAGGAGCAGTAAACTTGGGGGGGGGATTTGGGGTCAGGTACGAGATACTGGAAGGAGCACACATTTGGTGGGTGGGATGTGTACGAGATACAGGAAGGAGCGCACACTTTGGGGGGGGGGGAATTTGGGGGTCAGGTATGAGATACAGGAAGGAGCACACACGGAGGGAGGGGGGGTGGAGGATGCAGGTGTCGGTTACGAGAATACTGGAAGCACCACACACTTTGGGGGGGGGGGAATTTGGGGGGTCAGGTATGAGATACAGGAAGGAGCATAAACGGGGGGGTGATGTGGAGGTGGGGTACAAGATACAGGAGCAGCACACTTGGGGGGGGATTTGGGGGTCAGGTATGAGATACAGGAAGGAGCATAAACGGGGGGGGGGTCAAGTATGAGATACAGGAAGGAGCATAGAGCTCCTGTATACCCTTCTATGACCTATACACACCAATCTAATTATTCTATTACACCCGGGTGGCATAGATATACCGGTGTAGCTATATACTGTGAGCTCCACCCACACAAGGAGTCCATACTGCATGGTGCACACAGGCTCCGCCCACTCACCAGGAAGATCCTGCGCTCTCCTTTCTGTTTGATATATTCTTTCGGCAGAAAATCTTTCAGGCTGTAGGAAGGAAGAAGCGTCAGATGTCACCTTAAAGAGGAACTCTAAATTTCATAACATACATGTGAAAGAGTCTGCTTTATACTGATCATATCAATATGTATTAATAGACCTTGTGCATTCCTCACCCGATGTAAGTCTAGCAGACAGGACCGGTCTGACTGATGGAGGAAAAGTCTATAAAGACTATTCAGTTGAATATAGTGAAAGGGAATTGTGGAAGATAATGATCCAATCATCGGGGAGGGAACCAGAAGGATGTCCGTCTTTCAGAGATGAGGGAACCAGTGTGGCGCCTGTCTTCCAGGGAGAAGGGAACCAGTGTGGGACCAGTCTTCCAGGGAGAAGGGAACCAGTGTGGGACCAGTCTTCCAGGGAGAAGGGAACCAGTGTGGGACCAGTCTTCCAGGGAGAAGGGAACCAGTGTGGGACCCATCTTCCAGGGAGAAGGGAACCAGAGTGTGACCCATCTTCCAGGGAGAAGGGAACCAGTGTGGGACCCATCTTCCAGGGAGAAGGGAACCAGTGTGGGGCCTGTCTTCCAGGGAGAAGGGAACCAGTGAGGGACACGTCTTCCAGGGAGAGGGGAACCAGTGAGGGACACGTCTTCCAGGGAGAGGGGAACCAGTGTGGGACACGTCTTCCAGGGAGAAGGGAACCAGAGTGGGGCCCGTCTTCCAGGGTGAAGGGAACCAGTGTGGGACACGTCTTCCAGGGAGAGGGGAACCAGTGTGGGACCCGTCTTCCAGGGAGAAGGGAACCAGTGTGGGACCCGTCTTCCAGGGAGAAGGGAACCAGAGTGGGGCCCGTCTTCCAGGGAAAAGGGAACCAGAGTGGGGCCCGTCTTCCAGGGAGAAGGGAACCAGAGTGGGGCCCGTCTTCCAGGGAGAAGGGAACCAGAGTGGGGCCCGTCTTCCAGGGAGAAGGGAACCAGAGTGGGGCCCGTCTTCCAGGGAGAAGAGAACCAGAGTGGGGCCCGTCTTCCAGGGAGAAGGGAACCAGAGTGGGGCCCGTCTTCCAGGGAGAAGGGAACCAGAGTGGGGCCCGTCTTCCAGGGAGAAGGGAACCAGAGTGGGGCCCGTCTTCCAGGGAGAAGGGAACCAGAGTGGGACCAGTCTTCCAGGGAGAAGGGAACCAGTGTGGGGCCTGTCTTCCAGGGAGAAGGGAACCAGTGTGGGACCCGTCTTCCAGGGAGAGGGGAACCAGTGTGGGACCCGTCTTCCAGGGAGAAGGGAACCAGAGTGGGGCCCGTCTTCCAGGGAGAAGGGAACCAGAGTGGGGCCCGTCTTCCAGGGAGAAGGGAAGCAGAGAGGGGCCTGTCTTCCAGGGAGAAGGGAAGCAGAGTGGGATCCGTCTTCCAGAGAGAAGGGAACCAGAGTGGGGCCCGTCTTCCAGGGAGAAGGGAACCAGAGTGGGGCCCGTCTTCCAGAGAGAAGGGAACCAGTGTGGGACCCTTCTTCCAGAGAGAAGGGAACCAGTGTGGGACCCATCTTCCAGGGAGAAGGGAACCAGTGCGGGACCCGTCTTCCAGGGAGAAGGGAACCAGTGTGGGACCCATCTTCCAGAGAGAAGGGAACCAGTGTGGGACCCATCTTCCAGAGAGAAAGGAACCAGTGTGGGACCCGTCTTCCAGAGAGAAAGGAACCAGTGAGGGGTCTGTCTTCCAGGAAGGGGAACCACAGTAGTGCCTGTCTTTCGAGGAGGGGAGAACTACATTGTGCCCAGTGTTCCAGGGGAGGGGAGGACCAGAGTGGGGCCTGTCTATCAGAGACCCAAGGGAGCCTATCTTCTGAGGAGGACCCACTGCAGATGAGTGCTACAGACAGGCAGAGAGAGCAAAGAGGTAGGTACACATTAGAAGCCGGTACCGGTGTGTAGAGCAGAATGGGGTCCTCATAATCTTAACTCTGTCTCGTGTTATATCTATTCCTTCTCTCATTCTATGAGCACAAACCTACCATCCATTCCCCAACAAACTCACAGGTATTATCAAAAGGAGGCCACAGGAGACAAACAGGACTAGAGCTGGGCCTGTCCATCAAGGGAGGACCACCAGAGCGGGGGCTGTCTTCACTGAAGGTGGCCAGAGCCATTCCTGTCTTCCTGGGGGACCAATGGGAGCCCTTATCTTTCTGAAAATAAATGTGGAGTCGGCCTCCCTGGAGGGGATCTGAGTGAGGCTTGTCCCCTGGGAAGGAGACAAAATGGGGCCAGTCCTTCTGGAAGAACCTGAGTGGTGTGTCTTGGGGGGGGGGGGGCATCTTCTACAGGGAAGGGAGGAACCAGATTGGGCCATCTTCTGGGAAAGGGGGAGACCAGAGTGAGGCTCATCCCCCGAGAGGGAAAGGGGGGAGCCAAAGTATGGTCAGCCTCCCTGGAGGTACCTGAGCACCTTCTGGGGGGAGGGAGACCAGAGTGGGGTGTCTTCTGGGGGGGGGTTACACATAAGAGGTCCTTACCATTATGTGGAGGAGAATGAGCACATACCCACGCTGGTCTCAAGTTAATTGCAAACTCCTTTCATTAAAGGAAAAAGACTTTTGAAGAAGAGAAGGCTATTAGACACATTAGAAGCATGCAAACAAATGACCCTGAGTTACCTCTGGGCCACCATACACAAATAGTGCATGGGGGTAGATTCCCTAGGATAAAATTTCTCATCCTGGATCGAGTCCATCCCAACCCCAGAGGTGGGGATTGGAATAAAACACTTCTCTAGCTGGAACTGAGGTGGATTTATACCCTTAAAGCCACCCAACCCCCCAGCCTCAATGAAGCTGTATGCTTCAAGCCATTCTTGGAAGGATTTTCCTCTGGTTGCATGGAAAGATAGATCTACTAATCATTACTATACTCTCTATGAAGGGGGGAATTCTTCTCCCCGCCTCCTTTTCCAATTTCCCCTCTATTTTCCCCCTTGTCTTGAAAACATTCATATTTCAGGGACATTCATGCTCATTATTTCCATTATAAAGTATTGAGTATGCTTTTCATTTTTAGGACCAACAATGAATTTACTATATACTCATTAGCCTCTTAAATTTTGTAAGACCATATTGTTTTTCTTTTCTGTAATATTTTGTTGGTCTTATGTAATGTTCCTACATTAAATTATATATACTTGATTTGGATCTGTATGTTGCTGATTGAATCAATGCTTGGAGCGAGGGATTTGTATCCGATGAAATTGCCCGTCTATTTATTCTATTTTTGCTTTAAATGTATATGTCTACATAGATACATTCTATTTTTTGACCACTAGGTGATGCTGCCGTTGCAACACTCACTACCTTTTCTCAATATGGGAATTAACCTTCTTATTTTGAGGATCAAGGTGCCCTGTTGGTGAGCCTACCCGGGTCTCGCACCCAATCTGTCCGGCTCAAAAAGCCACCCGGATATGGCAATCTGTGGCGGCTTTTGATGACTGGGCGTTCAGACGATTCGCCACCTGTCCAGCCGCCATTTTGCTTCTCCGGCGCGCATGCGCTGTACGCCGGTGAAGCCAATGTGCTGGTGGGCTGTGGGTGCAAGGCATCATTCTGCCACGCGTCACTTGCGCATGTGCGGTCGGGATGGGGGGCGTTGCATGCCCGGCTCAGGGAGCCGATGAGTGATGTGATGGCCCTGCACCTCCCACCCAGATCTCGGTCGCAGCTGATATCAATCGGCTGCGTCTGTGATTGGTGGGGAGGCACTATAAACAAGAGGCTCTGGTCAGCACAAACCGACACTCACTATTGGGTTGAGTGCTGGAGTGTGCTCCCACATGATTGCCTGTCTGGTTCAAGGTATGTTTTCATCCATTTATCTGCTTCTCCTCGGACTGCGCTGCCTGTCCTTGGATGGCTCTCGATCCTCTCCAGCCCTGACATCAGGAATCAACTTCAGTTTGATTATATATCTTTTTTCTCAAAGTATATATAGTTATCAATCTATGCAAACTTATTCAATTCTATTAATCCTGGTCCTGGTATTGGCAATCAACTATTCATGATTATTTTTCTTAAAGTGCATATATTTAATAGTCTGCTTAAATGCATTTATTAATCTCCCCCCCTGATTGCTAATTACATATACGCCACCTTGTGGACATGAATTATATCGCAAACTTATATATATATATATATATATATATATATATATACACATATACACACACTACTTCACTCTACGCTCACTGGATGTCTTTCCATGTGGTTAATTTATTGAAATGATCAAGCCCCGAGTGTCACAACTGTTTGGAGGACTGATTGTACACATCCATTGGCTTTTTCTGGACATTCAGGCAGTCTTAGTTAATCATATGGCCATTACACTTATTATATTTTTCAGTGGCCATTTATTTCTGAGTCTATTATACCTACCTGTGAATGAATAAACATTAATTCAGCCATCATGAGGTACGATGGTGGAAGGCAAGATCTTATGTATGGAAATACTTTCAGATAAATGATAACAATTCTACATACATCTTTATTGCCTTTACCTGCAGGGCTCTGCCTCCCCTTGACTTCAGCAGTATAGGGTGTTGATGTTTTCCTGGGTCTGTTAGGCCACCTTTCAGCAAATAACTTCATGCCTAAAGGCTAGATACTATAGACGGGCATATCCGGGACATACACTACCGTTCAAAAGTTTGGGGTCACATTGAAATGTCCTTATTTTTGAAGGAAAAGCACTGTACTTTTAAATGAAGCTAACTTTAAACTAGTCCTAACTTTAAACAAATATACTCTATACATTGCTAATGTGGTAAATGACTATTCTAACTGCAAATGTCTAGTTTTTGGTGCAATATCTACATAGGTGTATAGAGGCCCATTTCCAGCAACTATCACTCCAGTGTTCTAATGGTACAATGTGTTTGCTCATTGGCTCAGAAGGCTAATTGATGATTAGCAAACCCTTGTGCAATCATGTTCACACATGTAAAAACAGTCTAGCTCCTTCCAGAAGCTACAAAACTGACCTTCCTGTGAGCAGATTGAGTTTCTGGAGCATCACATTTGTGGGGTCAATTAAACGCTCAAAATGGCCAGAAAAAGAGAACTTTCATCTGAAACTCGACAGTCTATTCTTGTTCTTAGAAATGAAGGCTATTCCATGCGAGAAATTGCAAAGAAATTGAAGATTTCCTACAACGGTGTGTACTACTCCCTTCAGAGGACAGCACAAACAGGCTCTAA
Organism: Aquarana catesbeiana; assembly: GCF_042186555.1. NCBI lineage: Eukaryota > Metazoa > Chordata > Amphibia > Anura > Ranidae > Aquarana > Aquarana catesbeiana. The sequence continues at coordinate 990,585,947 of NC_133324.1, read as the reverse complement.
CCAGAGTAGAAAAAGAAGTGGGAGGCCGCGTTGCACAACTAAGCAAGAAGATAAGCACATTAGAGTCTCTAGTTTGAGAAACAGACGCCTCACAGGTCCCCAACTGGCATCTTCATTAAATAGTACCCGCAAAACACCAGTGTCAACATCTACAGTGAAGAGGCGGCTGCGGGATTTTGGGCTTCAGGGCAGAGTGGCAAAGAAAAAGCCATATCTGAGACTGGCCAATAAAAGAAAAAGATTAAGATGGGCAAAAGAACACAGACATTGGACAGAGGAAGACTGGAAAAAAGTGTTGTGGACGGATGCCAAAGGTGTGCAATGCTGTAATTGCTGCAAAAGGAGGATTCTTTGATGAAAGCAAAGTTTGATGTAAAAACAATGTTATTTCAAATACAAATCATTATTTCTAACCTTGTCAATGTCTTGACTCTATTTTCTATTCATTTCACAACGTATGGTGGTGAATAAGTGTGACTTTTCATGGAAAACACAAAATTGTTTGGGTGACCCCAAACTTTTGAACGGTAGTGTACCTCTGCTCCATTTTCTTGTTTTTAATATTCTTAGTGGAATGTGTTACATATGACAGTCTCAGCAATCTTGTAAGTATATGTGTCATACACATATCTATATGATTAATGTATGTTACTATTCTTGCATATATATCTAAACTACTTGTTAATACATTCTAGACACATTGATTTTCTTACATACCCCGAAGGAGGAGATGAAAACTCTGAAACGCGTTGGGTGAATTGTAAGATAATATCAACAATTATTGTGCTGACTGTTTCAATTCACATCTGTCCAACATTCCACTATTTTTATTCTGTATTTTTTGCTATATGCGTTTATCAATAAAATATTTACAATTTTCTACTTACACGTATTTGAGTTCCTTAAGTCCAGTTAGGGGGTCAATCCTTTTTTCTGTCTAGCTATTTTGGATGTGGCACATTTCAGAGACATCTTCTGACAACAATACATTGAAAAAAATAATCTCCATGTAAGGTGATGTTCCTGGTTTATAAGGATGAGCTCCGGCGTGTTCGCATAGCCTTCGTACAGAGCCCGCCAGGAAGTCGGCACTGCGCTGATCACATCCCAATCTCTGCAGCCGCACATCGGGACAATGTCTCACTGCCTTTGATTAGCGCCGACTTCCTGGCGGGCTCTGCACGTGGGCTGTGCGAACATGCCGCAGCTCATCCTTAATGGCTCGTTAGTCTAGGGGTATGATTCTCACTCTAGGTGCGAGAAATCCCGGACAAGCCCATTGTTTAGCATACGACTCGGCATTCTAACTTAAGACTTTGTTTAGATCATGGCTGAATCCATGCATGCAACCACGCTTGCAGCATGCAAAAGTGCTTAATGGCTCTTGCATCTTCAAAGTGCAGGAAAAGCTACTTATGTGACACCTTTGGGTAGAGGAGGTCCAAGCTACAAGACCATTAGTTACTTTCCAGACCCTACTGGTGGAAAGGAGGCGATTTCGCCCTGACAACATTTCCCCTTGGCTATTGATTTTTTCAAAATAGGCAAAAATGGCAAACTAATTTCATCCATGGAAGAAGTATTTTGGGGAAGAGAAGGCTATTTCTTGGGGAAAAAAAATATTCTCCAACGAAAGTGACATTCTCGGCTTGTTGGTCTAGGGGTATGATTCTCGCTTCAGGTGTGAGAGGTCCCGGGTTCAAAATCCGGACGAGCCCAAGCTTTAGGCAGCAGGCCCAATTTCGCATTGTCTTCTTGTCACAGTCAAGGTGTCTTTAGATACTATGCTTGAACTTTTGCAGTACCCTTGTCTACTGCTCACTCAGCCCGGAAACCAGCCAAAGTAGGCAAGCAGCTTTCGGCTCGTTGGTCTAGGGGTACGATTCACCTTTTAGGTGCGAGAGGTCCCAGGTTCAAATCCCGGACGAGCCTATTGTTTAGCATAAGACTCGGCATTCTAACTTGAGGCTTTGTTTACATGGTGGATAAATCCATGCAGGCAACTATGCTTGCAACACGCAAAAGTCACACCAAAGAGCAGGAACATCCTCTTCTGACTCTGCCTCCTTCAGTCTAGGGGTATTAATCCACCTTTGGGTATGAGAGTTCCAAGCTAGAAGGCCATGAGTTACTTTCCAGACACTACTGGTGGAAAAGAGGTGATTTTGCCCTGACAAAATTTCCCCTTGGTAATCAAAGGAAGACTTTTGCAGAGGAGAATTATTTTTTGGAAAAAAAATCTCCAGGTAAAACGACATTCCTGGCTCGTTGGTCTAGAGGTAGGATTCTCTCTCTTCTGGTGTGAAAGGTCCTGGGTTCAAACCCCGGACAAGCCCAAGCTGTAGGCAAATGGCCTGACTTCCCATTGTCTTCGGGGTCCCAATCAAGGCATCTTTATGCCTCCCCCATTTCTAGTAAATGGATCCAACACTCCCAACCCCTACCCTGCTCCATACTCACTCCAAGAAACCCGGCTTGTGCTTCATCTCATTATGTGGTCCAAACTGTACCAGGCACTGGTAGCCGGCAAAGTCACAGGCCTTATCGAAGGAGACCGGATGAGAGCCGTTCAGAATGTCATCCCGTGCCTGGAAAACAGGGAATGTGGAGGTCGCTAAGAATACATAGGGCAAGGTAGATATGTAGAAAAGTACTAGAGACTGCTAGGTACAGCCAACATCAGAGGGATCACAGAAGTAGTTACAGTACACATAGGAGTTAGGTACCTGTACATAAAGGAGATTGAGCTGAACAGGGTCCCTGGAATCCACATTCTGGTCAGAATAAAAGAATTTCCGTCTCAGAAGAAGAGTCTCATTTTCATCTACACCTTGTTCTCTTAACGTTCGCCCCGGGTCCAGCCAGTTCACTGTATGAAGGAAAACCATGACCACAATCATTACCGATGCAACGACTGATAACAGTGACCACACTCTGTATCAATACAATCAGCACCAATCATCAATACGACTGATAACAGTGACCACACTCTATATCAATACAATCAGCACCAATCATCAATACAACGACTGATAACAGTGACCACAATCAGCCTCAATATGACTGATAACAGTGACCACACTCACCACCAATCATCAATACAAAGACTGATAACAGTGACCACACTCACCACCAATCATCAATACAACTGATAACAGTGACCACACTCTATATCAATACAATCAGCACCAATCATCAATACAACGACTGATAACAGTGACCACAATCAGCCTCAATATGACTGATAACAGTGACCACACTCACCACCAATCATCAATACAAAGACTGATAACAGTGATCACACTGATTACCAATCATCAATACAAAGACTGATAACAGTGATCACACTCACCACCAATCATCAATACAAAGACTGATAACAGTGATCACACTGATTACCAATCATCAATACAAAGACTGATAACAGTGATCACACTCACCACCAATCATCAATACAAAGACTGATAACAGTGATCACACTGATCACCAACCATCAATACAAAGACTGATAACAGTGATCACACTCACCACCAATCATCAATACAAAGACTGAGAACAGTGATCACACTGATCACCAATCATCAATACAAAGACTGATAACAGTGATCACACTCACCACCAATCATCAATATAAAGACTGATAACAGTGATCACACTCACCACCAATCATCAATACAAAGACTGATAACAGTGATCACACTCACCACCAATTATCAATACAAAGACTGATAACAGTGATCACACTCACCACCAATCATCAATACAAAGACTGATAACAGTGATCACACTGATCACCAATCATCAATACAAAGACTGATAACAGTGATCACACTGATCACCAATCATCAATACAAAGACTGATAACAGCGATCACACTGATTACCAATCATCAATACAAAGACTGATAACAGTGATCACACTGATCACCAATCATCAATACAAAGACTGATAACAGTGATCACACTGATCACCAATCATCAATACAAAGACTGATAACAGCGATCACACTGATTACCAATCATCAATACAAAGACTGATAACAGTGATCACACTGATCACCAATCATCAATACAAAGACTGATAACAGTGATCACACTGATCACCAATCATCAATACAAAGACTGATAACAGTGATCACACTCACCACCAATCATCAATACAAAGACTGATAACAGTGACCATACTGATCACCAATCATCAATACAAAGACTGATAACAGTGATCACACTGATCACCAATCATCAATACAAAGACTGATAACAGTGACCACACCAATCATCAATACAAAGACTGATAACAGTGATCACACTGATTACCAATCATCAATACAAAGACTGATAACAGTGATCACACTGATCACCAATCATCAATACAAAGACTGATAACAGCGATCACACTGATTACCAATCATCAATACAAAGACTGATAACAGTGATCACACTCACCACCAATCATCAATACAAAGACTGATAACAGTGATCACACTGATCACCAATCATCAATACAAAGACTGATAACAGTGATCACACTGATCACCAATCATCAATACAAAGACTGATAACAGTGATCACACTCACCACCAATCATCAATATAAAGACTGATAACAGTGATCACACTGATCACCAATCATCAATACAAAGACTGATAACAGTGATTACACTCACCACCAATCATCAATACAAAGACTGATAACAGCGATCACACTCATCACCAATCATCAATACAAAGACTGATAACAGCGATCACACTGATTACCAATCATCAATACAAAGACTGATAACAGTGATCACACTGATCACCAATCATCAATACAAAGACTGATAACAGTGATTACACTCACCACCAATCATCAATACAAAGACTGATAACAGTGATCACACTCACCACCAATCATCAATACAAAGACTGATAACAGTGATCACACTCACCACCAATCATCAATACAAAGACTGATAACAGTGATCACACTGATCACCAATCATCAATACAAAGACTGATAACAGTGACCACACTGATCACCAATCATCAATACAAAGACTGATAACAGTGACCACACCAATCATCAATACAAAGACTGATAACAGTGACCACACCAATCATCAATACAAAGACTGATAACAGTGACCACACCAATCATCAATACAAAGACTGATAACAGTGATCACACTGATCACCAATCATCAATACAAAGACTGATAACAGCGATCACACTGATTACCAATCATCAATACAAAGACTGATAACAGCGATCACACTGATTACCAATCATCAATACAAAGACTGATAACAGTGATCACACTGATTACCAATCATCAATACAAAGACTGATAACAGTGATCACACTCACCACCAATCATCAATACAAAGACTGATAACAGTGATCACACTGATTACCAATCATCAATACAAAGACTGATAACAGTGATCACACTGATCACCAATCATCAATACAAAGACTGATAACAGTGATCACACTGATCACCAATCATCAATACAAAGACTGATAACAGCGATCACACTGATTACCAATCATCAATACAAAGACTGATAACAGTGATCACACTCACCACCAATCATCAATACAAAGACTGATAACAGTGATCACACTGATCACCAATCATCAATACAAAGACTGATAACAGTGATCACACTGATCACCAATACAAAGACTGATAACAGCGATCACACTGATTACCAATCATCAATACAAAGACTGATAACAGTGATCACACTCACCACCAATCATCAATACAAAGACTGATAACAGTGACCACACTGATCACCAATCATCAATACAAAGACTGATAACAGTGACCACACCAATCATCAATACAAAGACTGATAACAGTGATCACACCAATCATCAATACAAAGACTGATAACAGTGATCACACTGATCACCAATCATCAATACAAAGACTGATAACAGCGATCACACTGATTACCAATCATCAATACAAAGACTGATAACAGTGACCACACCAATCATCAATACAAAGACTGATAACAGTGATCACACTGATTACCAATCATCAATACAAAGACTGATAACAGTGATCACACTGATCACCAATCATCAATACAAAGACTGATAACAGCAATCACACTGATTACCAATCATCAATACAAAGACTGATAACAGTGACCACACCAATCATCAATACAAAGACTGATAACAGTGATCACACTGATCACCAATCATCAATACAAAGACTGATAACAGCGATCACACTGATCACCAATCATCAATACAAAGACTAATAACAGCGATCACACTGATTACCAATCATCAATACAAAGACTGATAACAGTGATCACACTCACCACCAATCATCAATACAAAGACTGATAACAGTGATCACACTGATCACCAATCATCAATACAAAGACTGATAACAGTGATCACACTGATCACCAATACAAAGACTGATAACAGCGATCACACTGATTACCAATCATCAATACAAAGACTGATAACAGTGATCACACCAATCATCAATACAAAGACTGATAACAGTGATCACACTGATCACCAATCATCAATACAAAGACTGATAACAGTGACCACACTGATCACCAATCATCAATACAAAGACTGATAACAGTGACCACACTGATCACCAATCATCAATACAAAGACTGATAACAGTGACCACACTGATCACCAATCATCAATACAAAGACTGATAACAGTGATCACACTGATCACCAATCATCAATACAAAGACTGATAACAGTGATCACACTCACCACCAATCATCAATACAAAGACTGATAACAGTGATCACACTGATCACCAATCATCAATACAAAGACTGATAACAGTGATCACACTGATCACCAATCATCAATACAAAGACTGATAACAGTGATCACACTGATCACCAATCATCAATACAAAGACTGATAACAGTGATCACACTGATCACCAATCATCAATACAAAGACTGATAACAGTGATCACACTGATCACCAATCATCAATACAAAGACTGATAACAGTGATCACACTGATCACCAATCATCAATACAAAGACTGATAACAGTGATCACACTGATCACCAATCATCAATACAAAGACTGATAACAGTGACCACACTGATCACCAATCATCAATACAAAGACTGATAACAGTGATCACACTGATCACCAATCATCAATACAAAGACTGATAACAGTGATCACACTGATCACCAATCATCAATACAAAGACTGATAACAGTGATCACACTGATCACCAATCATCAATACAAAGACTGATAACAGTGATCACACTGATCACCAATCATCAATACAAAGACTGATAACAGTGATCACAGTGATCACCAATCATCAATACAAAGACTGATAACAGTGATCACACTGATCACCAATCATCAATACAAAGACTGATAACAGTGACCACACTGATCACCAATCATCAATACAAAGACTGATAACAGTGATCACACTGATCACCAATCATCAATACAAAGACTGATAACAGTGATCACACTGATCACCAATCATCAATACAAAGACTGATAACAGTGATCACACTGATCACCAATCATCAATACAAAGACTGATAACAGTGATCACACTGATCACCAATCATCAATACAAAGACTGATACACACATAATCACACAAACACATCAGTTTTTGGGGGTTACAGGTGGGCTAGAGCACCTAGCGGCTTCTTCTATCTCTTGGGACTTCAACATTGAGGTTTTTAGATTGGAGTTCCCAGCTCCTCCCACCTTCACCTCTTCTCATGGATCTTACACTCATCGTCCGTGTGAAGCTTCTGTTTCAGTTTCTCCATTTTCTTGTCATCCCGGAGAAGGGTTTTGTCTCGTTTCAGGGTTCCAGTCACCTCCTCCTTCTTCTCCTCAAACACTTCTCGCACCAGAGAATATTCATCATAGTTGGTGATACCTACAGAGAGAAGAAGGTATGAGGAGAGATCACAAACAGGCCGCCTCCCCCAGGAGTCGCCATGCCATATTTAACAGATGATACAACGGAAACACCAAAACTACAGGATGACCATCCATGGCAAAGATCTGCAACAGTCTATTGTCACTGTAAACGTGGAGTATGGATCTCATAACCATTATAGGAGGGACTTGCCTGGTACAGTGCAGGACACAAAGTACCCTTAGACCCTGGATTATAGGCTGGTTCCTTCAGGCAATTGGACACTAGCAAAGCTTTCGAGGACATGTCCCCTGGGCGTCTCCCCTATAACCATCCCCCACTCCATGAGTCCTCAGTTTTGGAGAAAGCAATGCAAAGTAACCCAAAGAATGGAAAATGGAGTACAGGAGGGGCCACCCTAAGATATGGACTTTACAGGCAAGTTAAAACTCCTCCTATCTTCATTGTACAGTACAGGAGACCGGCAAACCATTGGCCCCGGGACATCACCAAGCAATGCATGAGAAGGGTGAGCAACAACCAGGCAAACAGAATTGTGCCAACATGCCCAACAATACCAAGGATCAACAGACCCAACTTCAGAGTACCACTGAAAGAACCTTGCAGATGAAAACTGCATCTGCAGAAGGTTGGATGTCCACCTGGTAGAACCCTGAAAAAGTGTGAGTGAAGGACCAGGTGGTCTTTCGGGGGGGAAGTGTGGGGTCTATCGGGGGGGGGGGGGGGAGTGTGGGGTCTATCGGGGGGGGGGGGGGGAGTGTGGGGTCTATCGGGGGGGGGGTGGGGTCTATCGGGGGGGGGGGAGTGTGGGGTCTATCGGGGGGGGGGGGGGAGTGTAAGGTCTATCGGGGGGGAGTGTAAGGTCTATCGGGGGGGAGTGTAGGGTCTATCGGGGGGGGGAGTGTAGGGTCTATCGGGGGGGAGTGTAAGGTCTATCGGGGGGGAGTGCAAGGTCTATCGGGGGGGGAGTGTAAGGTCTATCGGGGGGGGGGGGGATGTAGGGTCTATCGGGGGGGAGTGTAAGGTCTATCGGGGGGGGGAGTGTAGGGTCTATCGGGGGGGAGTGCAAGGTCTATCGGGGGGGGAGTGTAAGGTCTATCGGGGGGGGGGGGGATGTAGGGTCTATCGGGGGGGAGTGTAAGGTCTATCGGGGGGGGGAGTGTAGGGTCTATCGGGGGGGAGTGCAAGGTCTATCGGGGGGGAGTGTAGGGTCTATCGGGGGGGGGAGTGTAGGGTCTATCGGGGGGGAGTGCAAGGTCTATCGGGGGGGGAGTGTAAGGTCTATCGGGGGGGGGGGGGATGTAGGGTCTATCGGGGGGGGGTGTAAGGTCTATCGGAGATAGCAGTGATAAGGAAGGAAAGACTTCTCTATGGTTCAGGCTGGGATGGAGAGTCCCCAGGTCAGGTAATTCCTATGTTTTAGCTGGACAGGTACATGATGGGTAGGTGAAGAGGAGGATCACGTTTGTTTCATGTCCACAAGATGTTGTGTTAGAAGGTCTCACATGAAATTCTTGAATGGTACGGCCTTCCACAGAAGCCACCACCAGGATTAGAACTCTCAGTGTGGGACGTCCCTTTCATCCCAAAGTCAGAATTTTCTGTTCTTGAAGAAAACATTTGCTTACAATGTGCCAAGAATCTGACTGAAGAGAAGACCACAGACACGGTATATACAGAGTGTATACAGACACGGTATATATACAGAGTGTATACAGACACGGTATATACACAGAGTGTATACAGACACGGTATATACACAGAGTGTATACAGACACGGTATATACACAGAGTGTATACAGACACGGTATATACACAGAGTGTATACAGACACGGTATATACACAGAGTGTATACAGACACGGTATATACACAGAGTGTATACAGACACGGTATATATACAGAGTGTATACAGACACGGTATATATACAGAGTGTATACAGACACGGTATATATACAGAGTGTATACAGACACGGTATATACACAGAGTGTATACAGACACGGTATATACACAGAGTGTATACAGACATGGTATATATACAGACACGGTATATATACAGAGTGTATACAGACACGGTATATATACAGAGTGTATACAGACACGGTATATATACAGAGTGTATACAGACACGGTATATATACAGACACGGTATATATACAGAGTGTATACAGACACGGTATATATACAGAGTGTATACAGACACGGTATATATACAGACACGGTATATATACAGAGTGTATACAGACACGGTATATACACAGAGTGTATACAGACACGGTATATACACAGAGTGTATACAGACACGGTATATACACAGAGTGTATACAGACACGGTATATACACAGAGTGTATACAGACACGGTATATATACAGAGTGTATACAGACACGGTATATATACAGAGTGTATACAGACACGGTATATATACAGAGTGTATACAGACACGGTATATACACAGAGTGTATACAGACACGGTATATACACAGAGTGTATACAGACACGGTATATATACAGAGTGTATACAGACACGGTATATACACAGAGTGTATACAGACACGGTATATACACAGAGTGTATACAGACACGGTATATACACAGAGTGTATACAGACACGGTATATACACAGAGTGTATACAGACACGGTATATATACAGAGTGTATACAGACACGGTATATATACAGAGTGTATACAGACACAGTATATATACAGAGTGTATACAGACACAGTATATACAGACAGTATACTGACATAGTATATACAGAGTGTATACAGACAAAGTATATACAGAGTGTATACTGACACAGTATATATACTCTGTACACACACACTAATATATATATATATATATATATATATATATATATATATACATATACAAAGACAGTATATAAAGAGTGTATACAGACAGTATATAAAGAGTATATACAGACACAGTATATAGAGTGTATACAGACACAGTATATAGAGTGTATACAGACAGTATATAAAGAGTGTATACAGACACAGTATATACAGAGTGTATACAGACACAGTACATACAGAGTGTATACAGACACAGTATATACAGACAGTATACTGACATAGTATATACAGAGTGTATACACAGTATATACAGAGTGTATACAGACAAAGTATACACAGAGTGTATACTGACACAGTATATATACTCTGTACACACACACTAATATATATATATATATATATATATATATATATATATATATATATATACACATACATACATACATACATATACAAAGACACAGTATATATAGTGTATACAGACAGTATATATAGAGTGTATACAGACACAGTATATAGAGTGTATACAGACACAGTATATATAGAGTGTATACAGACAGTATATAAAGAGTGTATACAGACACAGTATATACAGAGTATATACACACAGTATATATAGAGTGTATACAGACACAGTATATACAGAGTGTATAGAGACACGGTATATATACAGAGTGTATACAGACACGGTATATATACAGAGTGTATACAGACACGGTATATATACAGAGTGTATACAGACACGGTATATATACAGAGTGTATACAGACACGGTATATATACAGACACGGTATATATACAGAGTGTATACAGACACTGTATATATACAGAGTGTATACAGACACGGTATATATACAGAGTGTATACAGACACTGTATATACACAGAGTGTATACAGACACGGTATATATACAGAGTGTATACAGACACGGTATATACACAGAGTGTATACAGACACGGTATATACAGACACGGTATATACACAGAGTGTATACAGACACGGTATATATACAGAGTGTATACAGACACGGTATATATACAGAGTGTATACAGACACGGTATATATACAGAGTGTATACAGACACGGTATATATACAGAGTGTATACAGACACGGTATATACACAGAGTGTATACAGACACAGTATATACAGACAGTATACTGACATAGTATATACAGAGTGTATACAGACAAAGTATATACAGAGTGTATACTGACACAGTATATATACTCTGTACACACACACTAATATATATATATACATACATATACATACATATACAAAGACAGTATATAAAGAGTGTATACAGACACAGTATATAGAGTGTATACAGACACAGTATATAGAGTGTATACAGACACAGTATATAGAGTGTATACAGACACAGTATATAGAGTGTATACAGACACAGTATATAGAGTGTATACAGACACAGTATATAGAGTGTATACAGACACAGTATATAGAGTGTATACAGACACAGTATATAGAGTGTATACAGACACAGTATATACAGACACAGTATATATAGAGTGTATGCAGACAGTATATAAAGAGTGTATACAGACACAGTATATACAGAGTGTATACAGACACAGTACATACAGAGTGTATACAGACACAGTATATACAGACAGTATACTGACATAGTATATACAGAGTGTATACACAGTATATACAGAGTGTATACAGACAAAGTATATACAGAGTGTATACTGACACAGTATATACAGAGTGTATACTGACACAGTATATATACTCTGTACACACACACTAATATATATATATATATATATATATATATATATATATACACATATACATATACAAAGACACAGTATATATAGTGTATACAGACAGTATATATAGAGTGTATACAGACACAGTATATAGAGTGTATACAGACACAGTATATATAGAGTGTATACAGACAGTATATAAAGAGTGTATACAGACACAGTATATACAGAGTATATACACACAGTATATATAGAGTATATACACACAGTATATATAGAGTGTATACAGACAGTATATTAAGAGTGTATACAGACACAGTATATACAGAGTATATACACACAGTATATACAGAGTGTATACAGACACAGTATATACAGAGTATATACACACAGTATATACAGAGTGTATACAGACACAGTATATACAGAGTATATACACACAGTATATACAGAGTGTATACAGACACGGTATATAGAGTGTATACAGCCCGTGTAGCAGCGTATTTGTGTGTGGTTTATACCCAAGTTAAACATGTAAGACCCACACGGGTGGCACGTAAAGATAAAAATACCCGGGACGGTGACACACAATGCTCGGCAGACATGAGCTCATCCGGGGACATTCGTATCCTGGTGACCAGTACACCCCTCCCCCCAGATCCCGCTCTAAGCTGGTCACACACTTATGGGAATTGGGTCGGTTCAGTGGGGATGGTTCAGGTTTTCAATGAGTGTGAAGACACTCTGCATGTATTAATGAGAAGTCAGATTACACGGGATCTATCAAAGGAGACATGTCAGATTACACGGAATCTATCAGAGGAGACGTGTCAGATTACACTGGATCTATCAGAGGAGACGTGTCAGATTACACGGAATCTATCAGAGGAGACGTGTCAGATTACACGGGATCTATCAGAAGAGACATGTCAGATTACACGGGATCTATCAGAAGAGACATGTCAGATTACACGGGATCTATCAGAGGAGACGTGTCAGATTACACGGGATCTATCAAAGGAGTGATGTCATATTACACGGAATCCATCAGAGGAGACATGTCAGATTACACGGGATCCATCAGAGGTGATGTGTCAGATTACACGGGATCTATCAAAGGAGACATGTCAGATTACACGGGATCCATCAGAGGTGATGTGTCAGATTACACGGGATCTATCAAAGTAGACATGTCAGATTACTTGGGATCTATCAGAGGAGACGTGTCAGATTACACAGGATCTATCAGAAGAGACATGTCAGATTACACGGGATCTATCAGAAGAGACATGTCAGATTACACGGGATCATCAGAGGAGACGTGTCAGATTACACGGGATCTATCAAAGGAGACGTGTCAGATTACACGGAATCTATCAAAGGAGTGATGTCAGATTACACGGAATCCATGAGAGGAGACATGTCAGATTACACGGAATCCATCAGAAGAGACATGTCAAATTACATGGGCTCTATCAGAGGAAACATGTCAGATTACACGGGATCAAAGGTGATGTGTCAGATTACATGGGATCCATCAGAGGAGTGATGTCAGATTACACGGGATCTATCAGAGGAGACATGTCAGATTACACGGGATCTATGAAAGGAGACGTGTCAGATTACACGGGATCTATTAGAGGAGACATGTCAGATTACACGGGATCAGAGGTGATGTGTCAGATTACATGGGATCCATCAGAGGAGTGATGTCAGATTACATGTGATCTATCAGAGGAGACATGTCAGATTACACGGGATCCATCAGAGGAGTGATGTCAGATTACACGGGATCCATCAGAGGACACATGTCAGATTACACGGGATGTATGAAAGGAGACATGTCAGATTACACGGGATCCATCAGAGGAGACATGTCAGATTACACGGATCTATGAAAGGAGACATGTCAGATTACACGGGATCTATCAAAGGAGTGATGTCAGATTACACGGAATCCATCAGAGGAGACATGTCAGATTACACTGGATCTATCAGAAGAGACATGTCAGATTACACGGGATCTATCAGAAGAGACGTGTCAGATTACACGGGATCTATCAGAAGAGACATGTCAGATTACACGGGATCTATCAGAAGAGACGTGTCAGATTACACGGGATCCATCAGAGTGATGTCAGATTACACGGAATCTATGAAAGGAGACATGTCAGATTACACGGGATCTATCAGAGGTATGTGTCAGATCTTACCAATCCGGGCACAGATGGTCATCAGAAGATCACTCATTGTCTTGGAATCGTCCACCATGACGGTTTTCACTGTCCCATCCAACATGCGGATCTTCAGAGGTCGCTGCTTCTTCCTGTACTCCAAGGTGTCCTAAGAGAGTGCAAAACATGATTGTATCACATGATCCAGATGAAAGACACAAGCAGATCACATGACACCACACCACTGTCAGCACACAAACGTCAGCAAAGTATACAAAAACAGACACAAATCTTCCCCTGGATGCATTTACCCCATTCCGTAACATGTAATAATCGAGCGCCTTCCCCGCCTCCAGCCAGATTCCTTTCTTGGGATCCTCGTCCGATAAGAAAAGACCAAAATCATTTGCTACAGAAAAGGAGGAAGATAGAAGCGTGAGAGCAGCACAGCAGCATGTTCCCAGTGAGTCCCCTCCATCATAGACCCTCCCCCCACCCTCATCTATGTTCCCTCAATATAACCCCTTCCCCTCCCAGCAGTGACATCTTCTATACAACCCCTCCCCCTCCCAGCAGTGACATCTCCTATATAACTTCTCTCCCTCCGGTGACATCTCCTATACAACCCCTCCCAGCAGTGACAACTCCTATATAACTTCTCTCCCTCCAGTGACATCTCCTATACAACCCCTCCCCCTCCCAGTAGTGACATATACATATATACATATATATATATATATATATATATATATATATATATATATATATATAGCTCCTCCCCTCCCAGCATACCTTGGTCCTATATAAAACTCCTCCTCTCCCAGCATGCCTTGGTCCTATATAACTCCTCCCAGCATGCCTTGGTCCTATATAACTCATCCTCTCCCAGCATGCCTTGGTCCTATATAACTCCTCCTCTCCCAGCATGCCTTGGTCCTATATAAAACTCCTCCTCTCCCAGCATGCTTTGGTCCTATATAACTCCTCCCAGCATGCCTTAGTCCTATATAACTCTTCTTCTCCCAGCATGCCTTGGTCCTATATAACTCATCCTCTCCCAGCATGCCCTGGTCCTATATAACTCCTCCCCTCCCAGCATGCCTTGGTCCTATATAAAACTCCTCCTCTCCCAGCATGCTTTGGTCCTATATAACTCCTCCCAGCATGCCTTAGTCCTATATAACTCCTCCCAGCATGCCTTAGTCCTATATAACTCCTCCTCTCCCAGCATGCCTTGGTCCTATATAACTCCTCTTCTCCCAGCATGCCTTAGTCCTATATAACTCTTCCTCTTCCAACATGCTTTGGTCCTATATAACTCCTCCCCTCCCAGCATGCCTTGGTCCTATATAAAACTCCTCCTCTCCCAGCATGCTTTGGTCCTATATAACTCCTAGCAGCATGCCTTGGTCCTATATAACTCCTCCTCTCCCAGCATGCCTTAGTCCTATATAACTCCTCCTCTACCAGCATGCCTTGGTCCTATATAACTCCTACCAGCATGCCTTGGTCCTATATAACTCATCCTCTCCCAGCATGCCTTGGTCCTATATAACTCATCCTCTCCCAGCATGCCTTGGTCCTATATAACTCCTCCTCTACCAGCATGCCTTGGTCCTATATAACTCCTACCAGCATGCCTTGGTCCTATATAAAACTCCTCCTCTCCCAGCATGCTTTGGTCCTATATAACTCCTAGCAGCATGCCTTGGTCCTATATAACTCCTCCTCTACCAGCATGCCTTGGTCCTATATAACTCCTCCCAGCATGCCTTGGTCCTATATAACTCCTCCTCTACCAGCATGCCTTGGTCCTATATAACTCCTACCAGCATGCCTTGGTCCTATATAACTCCTCCTCTCCCAGCATGCCTTGGTCCTATATAACTCCTCCTCTCCCAGCATGCCTTGGTCCTATATAACTCCTCCTCTCCCAGCATGCCTTGGTCCTATATAACTCCTCCTCTCCCAGCATGCCTTGGTCCTATATAACTCCTCCTCTCCCAGCATGCCTTGGTCCTATATAACTCCTCCTCTCCCAGCATTCTTTGGTCCTATATAACTCTTCCTCTCCCAGCATGCCTTGGTCCTATATAACGCCTCCCCTCCCAGCATGCCTTAGTCCTATATAACTCCTCCTCTCCTCCCAGCATGCCTTGGTCCTATATAACTCCTCCTCTCCCAGCATGCTTTGGTCCTATATAACTCCACCCAGCATGCCTTAGTCCTATATAACTCTTCCTCTTCCAGCATGCCTTGGTCCTATATAACTCCTTCCCTCCCAGCATGCCTTGGTCCTATATAACTCCTCTCCTCCCAGCATGCCTTGGTTGGTTCATAGAACTGCTGGAAGAACCTGACACGTGAAGTTGGTCCCGGCTGAGGATGGAACGTACACCCGGCAGGGAGGCAGTATAACCCTGTGTACCCGAACCCTTGTCCCTTCATGTATGATTCACAAATAACAACTCACGCTGTCCAATCTGCGCCTCCGGCACCCGCTCCCGTATCATGCGACAGGCGTCATAAATCATGGTGGACGGCTCAAACTGCATCGTCTTCACTACATTGCCGATACTGATCTTCAACGACAGCGCCACCATGGCTGCACAGGGGTGGGGGAACTATTCTAATGGGACAAAACCTGGGGGGAAAGAGATCCGCGTTACACACAATGCAAAAACCAGCATAGTCCAATCATCACATACATATGTGGTGGGCTAGATATACATACGGGGGGACGTACCCCCATCCAGATATGCATACGGAGGAGCATACCCCCATCCAGATATACATACGGGGGGGGCATACCCCCATCCAGATATACATACGGGGGGGGCGTACCCCCATCCAGATATACATACGGGGGGGCGTACCCCCATCCAGATATACATACGGGGGGGGGGGCGTACCCCGATCCAGATATACATACAGGGGGGCGTACCCCCCATCCAGATATACATACAGGGGGGCATACCCCCATCCAGATATACATACAGGGGGGTGTACACATCTATGAAGGAAGGCCCCGGACATTTGCATATATACAGTATCTGACAAAAGTAAGTACACCCCTCAGTGACATTAGTGTAAATCTTTTCTTCTATCTTTTCATGTGACAACACTGAAGAAATGACACTTGTCTACAATGTAAAGTAGTGAGTGTACAGCTTGTATAACAGTGTAAATTTTCTGTGCCCTCAAAATAACTCAACACACAGCCATTAATGTCTAAACCGCTGGCAACAAAAGTCAGTACACCCCTAAGTGAAAATCTCCAAATTGGGCCCAATTAGCCATTTTCCCTCCCCGGTGTCATGTGACTCGTTAGTATTACAAGGTCTCAGGTGTGAATTGGGAGCAGGTGTGTTAAATTTGGTGTTATCGCTCTCACTCTCTTATACTGGTCACTGGAAGCACAACATGGCACCTCATGGCAAAGAACTCTCTGAGGATCTGAAATAAAGAATTGTTGCTCTACATAAAGATGGCCTAGGCTATAAGAAGATTGCCAAGACCCTGAAACTGAGCTGCAGCACGGTGGCCAAGACCATACAGCGGTATAACAGGACAGGTTCCACTCAGAACAGGCCTCGCCATGGTCCACCAAAGAAGTTGAGGTCACGTGCTCAGTGTCATATCCAGAGGTTGTCTTTGGGAAATAGACGTATGAGTGCTGCCAGCATTGCTGCAGAGGTTGTAGGGGTGGGGGGGTCAGCCTGTCAGTGCTCAGACCATACGCCGCACACTGCATCAAATTGGTCTGCATGGCTGTCATCCCAGAAGGAAGCCTCTTCTAAAGATGATGTACAAGAAAGACCACAAACAGTTTGCTGAAGACAAGCAGACTAAGGACATGGATTACTGGAACCATGTCCGTGGTCTGATGAGACCAAGATAAACTTATTTGGTTCAGATGGTGACAAGCGTGTGTGGGGGCAACCAGGTGAGGAGGACAAAGACAAGTGTGTCTTGTCTACAGTCAAGCATGGTGGTGCTAGTGTCATGGTCTGGGGCTGCATGAGTGCTGCGGGCACTGGGGGGCTACAGATCATTGAAGGGACCATGAATGCCAACATGTACTGTGACATACTGAAGCAGAGCATGATCCCCTCCCTTCAGAGACTAGGCCGCAGGGCAGTATTCCAACATGATAACCACCCCAAACACACCTCCAAGACCACCACTGCCTTGCTAAAGAAGCTGAGGGTAAAGGTGATGGACTGGCCAAGCATATCTCCAGACCTAAACCCTATTGAGCATCTGTGGGACATCCTGAAACGGAAGGTGGAGGAGCCCAAGGTCTCTAACATCCACCAGCTCTGTGATGTCATCATGGAGGAGGGGAAGAGGACTCCAGTGACAACCTGTGAAGCTCTGGTGACCTCCATGCCCAAGAGGGTTAAGGCAGTGCTGGAAAATAATGGTGGCCACACAAAATATTGACACTTTGGGCCCAATTCGGAGATTTTCACTTAGGGGTGTACTGACTTTTGTTGCCAGAGGTTTAGACATTAATGGCTGTGTGTTGAGTTATTTTGAGGGGACAGCAAATTTACACTGTTATACAAGCTGTACACTCACTACTTTACATTGTAGACAAGTGTCATTTCTTCAGTGTTGTCACATGAAAAGATAGAAGAAAAGATTTACACAAATGTAAGGGGTGTACTTACTTTTGTCAGATACTATACTAAAATATATACACACACACACACACACACACACACACACACACACAGATATATAAAGGGAGGGTCCCGGACATCTCCATATACACAGAATATCGGAGGACATTCCCGGCAGGACGGGGTAGATGGTTGCACACACATCCCAGGATTCCTGACATCTCCATATATAGAGAGAAGAGTCAGTCTGGAGGAGGGGGAGGCGGTGAACATTATAATCATTGCTATTACAACACTTTCCAGACCTCATTCCAGACGTGGTGTAGTAGTCACTAGGAGGAGGAGAAGGAGGGAGCATACATTACATCCTAGGAGCCCACATCTAACTCACTGCACCCCATGTGACCCAGAACATATATCCATCCGTAAAATCCATGTCTTGGAGTCCATTGAGGGACACGGTTGGGTTATACTGCCGTCTACAGGAGAATGTTGCTCTGGCAAACCAGAAAAATCAGACAGCCCCATGTATAACCCCTTCTCTACCCAGCATGCCTCAGTTTGGTGGTACAGGTCATGAATCCAAGTCCAGAGAGGTGTCCCTCAATGATCTCCAAAAAAAGGATTTTGCAGTAAGAAAAAAAAAATCTCTTGACGTTTATGGGGACCCGGACAACACAACCAAAAGGGAGAACACTGTGGATAAATCTGATGCTCCTGACCAGGATGAAGAAAGTCAACCCCCCACACCCACCCCGAGGTGGTGCTCAACCCGAGTGAGAAGCTATAGCAACTAGAACTCGCCAAAAACAGGGGTAGGGACAACAAATTCCTGCACAGTAAGGAAAGGAACCACAACAGGGTGTAGTCAACAAATCCCTGGGAACAACCCACAGGAGGAACACTTTCCAAAGGGTACCCAGCACAAAAGAAAACAGTTCCAGGTCTACATAAAGGCCTGAGGCCCAAACCCTTATGGCCAAGGAGTTAAAACTATGACTAAAAAGGAGGTTGCCAAGCCAGACAACCAACCTCAATGAGGTACACCAGAGAGTGTACAATATAATAGTCCATGAGGGTGTGTAAATAACTCTGAACCTACTAGGAAATACAAGGGTTAAATCCCACATGACAGAGCGAAGAGGGTGCATAGAAGACATTGCTACAAGGGTAGATCGGAATAAAAATTAGGCATCAGTCCCAGATATGAGACAGAGACCACCAACAGACACCGAGAAGAAAAATTAAAACATCCTTTCCGACACCTCTAGGTGACACTAGAGGCTGCAGAAGAATGCTGTGGAGTCTGACAAACCTCAACCATAACCATAGTTAAAAGGATCCCTCCAGGACCAGAGAAGCATCAGTAGGCGTGCCACGAGGGACAGGTATCTTACCTAAGAGGCTAAGGCACAGCCCATAGATGGATCAATTTTGTTTCCTGGAACCAAGGCTCACAGTCAGTGTTGATGGGGGAATCCCGCATGTAGCGTTATGGTGTTCTCCCATGGGGAGGGGGGGGGGGGCATCCCTGCCGGGAGAGCACAGGGATTATTGCTAGCAATACATCGCATGCCAAAAGTCCATCCATCTATGAGCTATGAAGAGGTCCCACAAAGTCTTCTACACATACTCTACCCCCTGTAGAGTACCCACAGCAGGAAGGCAAGGTGTTCTGCCAGCTGACATTCCAGGGAGGTACAGGGTCCTCCAGCAAAATTTCGCACAGGACCCGGGGCGCACAAGCTACTGGTTGAGAGAAGCCAGTTTCCAAGGCAACATTGTTTGAAAGGACTAATACTAATAAAAAGGGAATAATACTTTTCACATAGTCCAGCGAAGGGGTCAGGCAACTTTCCCTATGCAGATGGTGTGCAATGGAGTCAACGCAGGAAACTTTGTTGTGGTGAGATCCCCTAATGTGGCGATGACAATTTGTTGTGAAGGACCAGACAGTAGACTCGGGGATGAAACAAGTGGAATGCCCCAGGAATGGGAGGACTAAACTTCCTCAATCATATGAATAAGCTGAAGGAATAAGGCAAGGCCAATCTGATGAGGACAGACAGGACCACAGACCTATTCAGAAGCCGGGAGATTGAGGCTTTTCTAAAAGTCTCTTTAGAAACAGGCTGTTGAGAGTTTGAATCTCGAGTCAGAGATGGTCACAGTGACCGGTGGCCCAGCCTCTTCTAGGGCTGCAGGGAGGTCAAAGATGGATTCTGCAGAGGAAGGACTCAATGAAGAAGACCATATAACTATAGAATAAGGGAACAAGGGAAGTAAATTATATATTGTACAGGGAGGGAAATGGTATATTACATTATACAAGAAAAGGGAAGTATATTACAGTTGTGCTCATAAGTTTACATACCCTGGCAGAATTTATGATTTCTTGGCCATTTTTCAGAGAATATGAATAACACAAAAACTTTTTTCACTCATGCTTAGTGTTTGGCTGAAGCCATTTATTATCAATCAACTGCGTTTATTCTTTTTATATCATCACAACAGAAACTACTCAAAATGACCCTGATCAAAAGCTTGCATACCCCAGTTAATACCGTGTATTGCCCCCTTTAACATCAATGACAGCTTGAAGTCTTTTGTGGTATTTGCGGATGAGGCTCTTTATCATCTTCTTAGATGGTTCCTCTTGGTAAAAAGCCTCCAGTTCCTGTAAAATTCTTGGGCTGTCTTGTATGGACGGCACGTCTGAGATCTCCCCAGAGTGTCTCAATGATATTGAGGTCAGGAGACTGAGGTGGCTGCTCCAGAACCTTCACTTAATTCTGCTGTAGCCAATGACAGGTGGACTTGGCCTTGTGTTTTGGATCATTGTCATGTTGGAATGTCCAAGTATGTCCCATGCGCAGCTTCCTGGCTGATGAATGAAATGTTCCTCCAGTATTTTTTGATAACATTCTGCATTCATCTTGCCATCAATTTTGACCTAAATTTCCTGTGCCTTTGTAGCTCACACATACCCAAATCATCACCGATCCACCTCCGTGTTTCACAGTAGGGATGGTGTACCTTTCATCATAGGCCTTGTTGACTCCTCTCCAAATGTAGTGTTTATGGTTGTGGCCAAAAAGCTAAATTTTGGTCTCATCACTCCAAATGACTTTGTGGCAGAAGGTTTGAGGCTTGTCTCTGTGCTGTTTGGCGTATTGTAAGCGGATACTTTGTGGCATTTGTGTAGTAATGGCTTTCTTCTGGAGACTCGACCATGCAGCCCATCTTTCTTCTGGAGACTCGACCATGCAGCCCATCTTTCTTCAAGTGCCTCCTTATTGTGCATCTCGAAACAGACACACCACATGTTTTCAGAGAGTCCTGTATTTCACCTGAAGTTATTTGTGGGGTTTTGTTTGCATCCCGAACAATTTCCCTGGCAGTTGTGGCTGAAATTTTAGTTTGTCTACCTGACCGTGGTTTGGTTTCACCAGAACCCCTCATTTTCCACTTCTTGATTAGAGTTTGAACACTGCTGATTGGAATTCTCAATTCCTTGGATATCTTTTTATAACCCTTTCCTGTTTTATATAGTTCAACTCCCTTTTCCCACAGATCCTTTGACAATTCTTTTGCTTTCCCCATGACTCAGAATCCAGAAACATCAGTGCAGCACTGGATGAAAGATGGAAGGGTCTGTCAGGAGCCCAGAAACTCATTGACCTTTTATACACTAAATTACAAGCAAACAGATCACAGGTGAGGACAGTTACCTTTAATCGCCATTCAAACCCCTTTGTGTCAACTTGTGTGCATCTTATCCGGCCCAAATCACTAGGGTATGTAAACTTTTGATCAGGGTCATTTGGGTAGTTTCTGTTGTGATTATGATATAAAAAGAGTAAACACAGTTGATGGATAATAAATGTCTTCAGCCAAACACTAACCATGAGTGAAAGAAAAGTTTGTGTTATTCATATTCTCTGAAAAATGGCCCAAAAAAAATCATCAATTCTGCCGGGGTACGTAAACTTATGAGAACAACTATATATTGTACAGGGATGGAATGGTGTGTATACTGGGGGGGGGATGCTGGGTAGAAGGGGGCACAATGGTATGTGCACTGAGGGGGGGGGGTGAGATGGTATGTGCACTGAGGGGGGGGTGAGATGGTATGTGCACTGAGGGGGGGGTGAGATGGTATGTGCACTGAGGGGGGTGAAATGGTATGTACACTGAGGGGGTTGAGATGGTATGTACACTGAGGGGGGTGAGATGGTATGTGCACTGAGGGGGGTGAGATGGTATGTGCACTGAGGGGGTGAGATGGTATGTACACTGAGGGGGGTGAGATGGTATGTACACTGAGGGGGGTGAGATGGTATGTACACTGAGGGGGGTGAGATGGTATGTACACTGAGGGGGGTGAGATGGTATGTACACTGAGGGGGGTGAGATGGTATGTACACTGAGGGGGGTGAGATGGTATGTACACTGAGGGGGGTGAGATGGTATGTACACTGAGGGGGGTGAGATGGTATGTACACTGAGGGGGGTGAGATGGTATGTACACTGAGGGGGGTGAGATGGTATGTACACTGAGGGGGGTGAGATGGTATGTACACTGAGGGGGGTGAGATGGTATGTACACTGAGGGGGGTGAGATGGTATGTACACTGAGGGGGGTGAGATGGTATGTACACTGAGGGGGGTGAGATGGTATGTACACTGAGGGGGGTGAGATGGTATGTACACTGAGGGGGGTGAGATGGTATGTACACTGAGGGGGGTGAGATGGTATGTACACTGAGGGGGGTGAGATGGTATGTACACTGAGGGGGGTGAGATGGTATGTACACTGAGGGGGGTGAGATGGTATGTACACTGAGGGGGGTGAGATGGTATGTACACTGAGGGGGGTGAGATGGTATGTACACTGAGGGGGGTGAGATGGTATGTACACTGAGGGGGGTGAGATGGTATGTACACTGAGGGGGGTGAGATGGTATGTACACTGAGGGGGGTGAGATGGTATGTACACTGAGGGGGGTGAGATGGTATGTACACTGAGGGGGGTGAGATGGTATGTACACTGAGGGGGGTGAGATGGTATGTACACTGAGGGGGGTGAGATGGTATGTACACTGAGGGGGGTGAGATGGTATGTACACTGAGGGGGGTGAGATGGTATGTGCACTGAGGGGGGTGAGATGGTATGTGCACTGAGGGGGGTGAGATGGTATGTGCACTGAGGGGGGTGAGATGGTATGTGCACTGAGGGGGGTGAGATGGTATGTGCACTGAGGGGGGTGAGATGGTATGTGCACTGAGGGGGGTGAGATGGTATGTGCACTGAGGGGGGGTGAGATGGTATGTACACTGAGGGGGGGTGAGATGGTATGTACACTGAGGGGGGTAAGATGGTATGTACACTGAGGGGGGTAAGATGGTATGTACACTGAGGGGGTGAGATGGTATGTACACTGAGGGGGTGAGATGGTATGTACACTGAGGGGTATAGCAGGGCCCTCTGATTGCTCCTGTATTTAATTGTATTGTACTTGTACTGTCTGCTCTAATGTTGTAAAGCGCTGCATAAACTGTCGGCGCTATATTAATCCTGTAGAATAATAATAATAATAATAATAGCATGTATACTGGCGGGTGGGATGGTCTGTACACGGGGTGGGATGGTATGTGCAATGGGGATGGTGTATCAATCAGGATTACACAGTGACGGGTCAGCTGACCATTGCTATGGTGGAATGTCAGATATCCCAGCCATGTACAATGAGCCTTTCTAGGACCCCTCACCTCACACAGCTGACCCCAGTGACTGGGTGGAACTAAAGCCCCATTTCACTCTTTAGTCCTTCGTACCCCATGCAGGTTCTCACTCTTCTCTCACACAGACGGTTATCCTAACTATAGTGTTTATCTTGGCTGCTTCTTGTGTGAATCAGAATGGCCAACGAGGGAGAACACTCCAAAAAAAGAAATATCCGTGAGGAATGAAAGAGAAAAGTATTAAGATGAAAAGTCGACTCCTTATTACAGGACATAGCGGAATTTGTGGACTGTGTCAGTCATGGATGGATGTAGAAGGTGTGGACTGTGTCAGTCATGGATGGGTGTAGAAGGTGTGGACTGTGTCAGTCATGGATGGGTGTAGAAGGTGTGGAGTGTGTCAGTCATGGATGGGTGTAGAAGGTGTGGACTGTGTCGGTCATGGATGGATGGATGTAGAAGGTGTGGACTGTGTCAGTCATGGATGGGTGTAGAAGGTGTGGAGTGTGTCAGTCATGGATGGGTGTAGAAGGTGTGGACTGTGTCGGTCATGGATGGGTGGTGTAGAAGGTGTGGACTGTGTCGGTCATGGATGGATGTAGAAGGTGTGGACTGTGTCAGTCATGGATGGATGTAGAAGGTGTGGACTGTGTCGGTCATGGATGGTTGTAGAAGGTGTGGACTGTGTCGGTCATGGATGGATGTAGAAGGTGTGGAGTGTGTCGGTCATGGATGGGTGTAGAAGGTGTGGAGTGTGTCAGTCATGGATGGGTGTAGAAGGTGTGGAGTGTGTCGGTCATGGATGGGTGTAGAAGGTGTGGACTGTGTCGGTCATGGATGGGTGTAGAAGGTGTGGACTGTGTCGGTCATGGATGGGTGTAGAAGGTGTGGACTGTGTCGGTCATGGATGGGTGTAGAAGGTGTGGACTGTGTCGCTCATGGATGGGTGTAGAAGGTGTGGACTGTGTCGGTCATGGATGGGTGTAGAAGGTGTGGACTGTGTCGGTCATGGATGGATGTAGAAGGTGTGGACTGTGTCGCTCATGGATGGGTGTAGAAGCTGTGGACTGTGTCAGTCATGGATGGATGTAGAAGGTGTGGACTGTGTCAGTCATGTATGGGTGTAGAAGGTGTGGACTGTGTCAGTCATGGATGGATGTAGAAGGTGTGGACTGTGTCAGTCATGGATGGGTGTAGAAGGTGTGGACTGTGTCGGTCATGGATGGATGTAGAAGGTGTGGACTGTGTCGGTCATGGATGGATGTAGAAGGTGTGGACTGTGTCGCTCATGGATGGGTGTAGAAGCTGTGGACTGTGTCAGTCATGGATGGATGTAGAAGGTGTGGACTGTGTCAGTTATGTATGGGTGTAGAAGGTGTGGACTGTGTCAGTCATGGATGGATGTAGAAGGTGTGGACTGTGTCAGTCATGGATGGGTGTAGAAGGTGTAGACTGTGTCAGTCATGGATGGGTGTAGAAGGTGTGGAGTGTGTCAGTCATGGATGGGTGTAGAAGGTGTGGACTGTGTCAGTCATGGATGGGTGTAGAAGGTGTGGAGTGTGTCAGTCATGGATGGGTGTAGAAGGTGTGGACCAGGGGTCCTCAAACTTTTTAAACAGGGGGCCAGTCCACTGTCCCTCAGATTGTTGGGGGGCCGAATCAATGCAGCCTGACCTGCGCCCAGCAAGGCAGCCTGACCTGCGCCCAGCAAGGCAGCCTGATCAGTTCCCAGCAATGTAGCCTGTCCTGTGCCCAGTAATACAGCCAGCCTCTCCATTGTCCAGTAATGCAGCCTGACCTGCGCCCAGTAATGCAGCCAGCCTCTCCATTGCCCAGTTATGCAGCCAACCTCTCCATTGCCCAGTTATGCAGCCTGACCTGTGCCCAGTTATGCAGCCTGACCTGTGCCCAGTTATGCAGCCTGACCTGTGCCCAGTTATGCAGCCTGACCTGTGCCCAGTTATGCAGCCTGACCTGTGCCCAGTTATGCAGCCTGACCTGTGCCCAGTTATGCAATGTGATCTGTGCCCAGTTACGCAGCCTGACCTGTGCCCAGTTATGCAGCGTGATCTGTGCCCAGTTACGCAGCCTGACCTGTGCCCAGTTACGCAGCCTGACCTGTGCCCAGTTACGCAGCCTGACCTGTGCCCAGTTATGCAGCGTGATCTGTGCCAAGTAATGCAGCCAGCCTGTCCAGTGCACAGGGATTAGTGAGAGGAGCACCGCGGGACTTACCGCTATGAACAGGCAGCCGCGAGGAGAATCCTTGTGAAGCTTTCCCGCGCTGGAGCAGGCTGTCTGTGTCTCCGCCCCCACTCTGGACAGTGCCCGAAATTGGTACTGTTTCCCCCTATGAAGCCGGGTCTGCAGGGAAAGCATCTATCCGGGCGGACCGTTGTGGGGGCTCCAGTGCCCGAAAGGCCGGGTAAAAGACTTTGGCGGGCCGTATTCGGCCCGCGGGCCGTAGTTTGAGGACCCCTGGTGTGGACTGTGTCAGTCATGGATGGGTGTAGAAGGTGTGGACTGTGTCAGTCATGGATGGATGAAGAAGGTGTGGACTGTGTCAGTCATGGATGGGTGTAGAAGGTGTGGACTGTGTCAGTCATGGATGGATGTAGAAGTTAAATACACATGTCGTCTGCTCCGTCAGTGTGGTCTGTGATGCCGTATCGGAGTTTGGATGGAGCAGACATCCTGTAAATTATTTTTACTCTTTGCTGGGAGGAAGAGGAAGGACGCAGCACACAGATAATAAAACCACAAAGCCGGTGACGCCGGAGGGGCCACCACATGGGTGAATCAGCAGAATGAAGCCCCCTGCACTGGGCAGAGATACTGACAGGACAGCGATGTATGGAAATCCTATGATAGATGGACATATCACCGCCATACACTATTCCCATCCCCCGTATAGAGATAGTACAGGGGGTGATCCTATTATAGACAGACAGATCACCCCCATACACAATCATGGCTTGGAATTTAATGGGTCAGACCCACCAAAGGTGTTTTTTTTTATTTATAGGTGGAGCGGTAAGTCTTGAATACTAATGCCGTGTACACACTACCGGACTTTTCGTCGGACTCAACTCCGAAGGACTTTGACGGAGTTCCAACAAAACGGACTTGCCTACACACAATCACACCAAAGTCCGACGGATTCGAACGTGATGATGTACGACCGGACTAGAATAAGGAACTTCATAGCCAGTAGCCAATAGCTGCCCTAGCGTCGTTTTTGGTCCGTCGGACTAGCATACAGACAAACTGATTTTTCGATAAGACTTGAGTCTATCGGAAAGATTTGAAACATGTTCTATTTCTAAAGTCCATCAGATTTTTTGACAGCAAAGGTCCGATGAAGCCCACACACGATCGAATTGTCTGATGTATTCTTTCCGTCGGACCAGTTCGGTCGAAAAGTCCGGTCGTGTGTACACGGCATAACAGTGAGATGTGTCAGTCATAATCACAGATGTCCTGTCTACCTGGGAGTCATCATCTGAGATCCGGTCAGCTCGGCTGTGGGGAAGACCACTCTCTGCATCCCTCCAAATCATCAGCTAAGATCTGGTCAGGTCAGAAGAGGGAAGGCCGTTTTCTGCATCTTTACTAGTCATTGGCTGAGATCAGGTCAGATCAGCAGAAGTGAAGCCATTCTCTGCTCCTCTCCAAGTCAGCTGAGATCTGGCCAGATTGTCAGAGGGAGGCCATTCACTGCTCCATTCTGAGCCATAAGCCAAGATCTGGTCAGGTCAACAAAGAGAAGGCCGTTCTCTGCATCTTTACTAGTCATTGGCTGAGATCAGCAGACAGAAATCTGTTCTCTACTCCTCATCCAGTCATCAGCTGAGATCTGGTATTTCCAGCCTCTCCCACACCTGACACAAAGCATCACCCCGGGGCACACATTCTGCTCCAGTCACACCCGCACTCAATAGTCAGCTTCAGGTATTCACAAAGTGTACAAGGAAAGTGACTGGAGCAGAATGAGCACAAAACAGGTGTATCCTGAGGCATGTAAATATATATATATATATATATATATCACCCCTGACACCCCTAACACCACCAAGTACAGTGCCTTACAAAAGTATTCACCCCCTTTGGCATTTTTGGTGTTTTGTTGCCTCACAACCTGGAATAACATGGATTGTTTGAGGATTTGCATCATTTAATTTACAGAACACGCCCACAACTTTGAAGATTTTTTTCTTCTATTGTGAAGCAAACAACAAATAGGACAAAATAACAGGAAAAGTCAATGTGCATAACTATTCACCCCCCTAAATCAATACTTTGTAGAGCCACCTTTTATCACAGCTTCAAGTCTCTTTGGATAAGTCTCTATGAGTTGCCACATCTCACCACTGGGATCTTTGCCCATTCCTCCTTGCAAAACTGCTCCAGCTCCTTCCAGTTGGATGGTTTGCGCTTGTGAACAGCAATCTTTAAGTCTGACCACAGATTTTCTATTGGATTGAGGTCTGGGCTTTGACTAGGTCATTCCAACACATTTGCATGTTTCCCCTTAAACCACTCAAGTGTTGCTTTAGCAGAGTGATTGGGGTCATTGTCCTGCTGGAAGGTGAACCTCCGTCCTAGCCTCAAATCGCACACAGAGTGCTACAGGTTTTGCTCAAGAATATCCCTGGATTTATCACCATCCACCTTTCCCTCAACTCTGACCAGTTTCCCAGTCCTGACTGCTGAAAAACATCCCCACAGCATGATGCTGCCACCACGTTTCACAGTGGGGATGGTGTTCTTTGGGTGATGTGATGGGTTTGCACCAGACATAGTGTTTTCTTTGGCCACAAAGTTCAACTTTAGTCTCATCAGACCAGAGCACCTTCCTCCATACATTTTGGGAGTCTCCCACATGCCTTTTCCCAAACTCAGAATCTGCCATTTTGTTTTTTGCTGAAAGTAATGTCTTTCTTCTGGCCACACAACTCTATAGAGCGTACGGCTTATTGTCATCCTATGTACAGATACTCCAGTCTCTGCTGTGGAACTCTGCAGCTCCTCCAGGGTTACCTTAGGTCTCTGTGCTCCTCTCTGATTAATGCCCTCCTTGCCCGGTCCGTGAGTTTTGGTGTGCGGCCGTCTCTTGGCAGGTTTGCTGTTGTGCCATGTTCTTTCCATTTGGTTATGATAGATTTGATGGGGCTCCTAGGGATCATCAAAGATTTGGATATTTTTTATAACCTATCCCTGACTTGTACTTCTCAACAACATTGTCCCTTCCTTGTTTGGAGAGTTCCTTGGTCTTCATGGCAGTGTTTGGTTAGTGGTTCCTCTCTCTTAGGTGTTGCAGCCTCTGGGGCCTTTCACAAAGGTGTGTCTATGTAATGACAGATCATGTGACACTTAGATTGCACACAGGTGGACATCATTTCACTAATTATGTGACTTCTGAAGGTAATTGGTAGCACCAGAGCTTTTTATGGGCTTCATAACAAAGGGGGTGAATACATACGCACATGACAATTATCAGTTTTTATTTCTGAAAAATAGTTTTATGTATATATTTTTTTAATTTTACTTCCCCAAATTAGACTATTGTGTTCTATCATCACATATAATTCAGATTAAAGAAACATTGAACTAAAGGCTATAATGTAACAAAATAGGTAAAAAGCCAAGGGGGGTGAATACTTTTGCAAGGCACTGTACTACAACTGCACAGGAGAGGAGAGCAGCATGGGGGGGGGGGGGGTTATGGATAGGTTTAAAGGAGGGTTTGGGACTGAAATGGACGGCAGCTCTTGGGGGGGGGGGGGGGGGGGGGACACAAAGATGGGGGAATAATAATGAACCAGGAAAACAGAGTATTTTGGTGGGGGGGGGGGGGGGGGGATAGGTTGGGACACTTAGGACTGTAGAAGGGAGAAGGATAGTCCAATAGAGAAGAACAGATGAGAGGACAGAGATGGTAGAGAAGGGAAGACTGGTCAGGAAGGACGGGAAGGAGTAATAGAGGAGGACATTGCAGAGACGGGTGAGGCCGGGGTGGGACGGTGACACAGACATATGTGCTGAGTCTATATACACACACTGTATACACAGCGGGGGGGTGGGGAGGAAACAGTTAACAACAAGAGGATGTGTGCGAGGATGAAGCAACAGGAAGTGAGTGTGTGTGAGCGGAGTGTAAGGACAGAGACATATGGATATAACATATACTGTACTACAGAAGTATGGATATACCGTATACTGTACTATAGAAATAGGTCTCTCTATATACAAATATACTGCACTATAGATACAGATATACCGTCAGCAGAGTGTTGATGGAAGTTCCTGTGTGAGTGCAGACATTGATTGGTTAAAATTTAAACAAGCTTTATTGGCAGAAACACATTTCTACATTGCCAAATTGTTTGAGAAGTTGTTATGGGTTGGATAGATACACCGTATACTGCACTATAGATACAAGGTATAGATTTCCTATATAGGGCCATATAGATACAACGCATAGATTTCCTGTATACTGCACTATAGATACAACGCATAGATTTCCTGTATACTGCACTATAGATACAACGCATAGATTTCCTGTATATTGCACTATAGATACAACGTATAGATTTCCTGTATAGGGCCCTATAGATACAACGTATAGATTTCCTGTATACTGCACTATAGATACAACGCATAGATTTCCTGTATACTGCACTATAGATACAAC
This sequence comes from Aquarana catesbeiana, assembly GCF_042186555.1. NCBI lineage: Eukaryota > Metazoa > Chordata > Amphibia > Anura > Ranidae > Aquarana > Aquarana catesbeiana. The sequence goes on along the minus strand of NC_133324.1, from coordinate 990,554,243 downwards.
GTATAGATTTCCTGCATAGGGAACTATAGATACAAGGTATAGATTCCCTGTATACTGCACTATAGATACAACGTATAGATTTCCAGTATAGAGGAACGTACAGGAAGGACCTGCACAATCCCGGACTAGAGCCTAGTACTGCAGGAACAGTGCCCATTATAGAGGAACGTACAGGAAGGACCTGGACCATCCCGGACTAGAGCCTAGTACTGCAGGAACAGTGCCCATTATAGAGGAACGTACAGGAAGGACCTGGACCATCCCGGACTAGAGCCTAGTACTGCAGGAACAGTGCCCATTATAGAGGAACGTACAGGAAGGACCTGGACCATCCCGGAATAGATCCTAGTACTGCAGGAACAGTGCCCATTATAGAGGAACGTACAGGAAGGACCTGGACCATCCCGGACTAGAGCCTAGTACTGCAGGAACAGTCCCCATTATAGGACCTGGACCATCCCGGACTAGAGCCTAGTACTGCAGGAACAGTGCCCATTATAGAGGAACGTACAGGAAGGAGCTGGACCATCCCAGACTAGAGCCTAGTACTGCAGGAACAGTCCCCATTATAGAGAAACATACAGGAAGGACCTGGACCATCCCGGACTAGAGCTTAGTACTGCAGGAACAGTGCCCATTATAGAGGAACGTACAGGAAGGACCTGGACCATCCCGGAATAGAGCCTAGTACTGCAGGAACAGTTCCCATTATAGAGGAACGTACAGGAAGGACCTGGACCATCCCAGACTAGAGCCTAGTACTGCAGGAACAGTTCCCATTATAGAGGAACGTACAGGAAGGACCTGGACCATCCCGGAATAGAGACTAGTACTGCAGGAACAGTCCCCATTATAGAGGAACGTACAGGAAGGACCTGGACCATCCCAGACTAGAGCCTAGTACTGCAGGAACAGTCCCCATTATAGAGGAACGTACAGGAAGGACCTGGAAAGTTTTCATTTAAAAGCTTTCCAACAATTCTCTACACTATATTCCCAAAAGTATTGGGACGCATGCCTTTACACACAAATGAACTTTAATGACATCCCAGTCTTAGTCCGGAGGGTTCAATATTGAGTTGGCTCCGCCCTTTGCAGCTATAACAGCTTCAACTCCTCTGGGAAGGCTGTCCACAAGGTTTAGGAGGGTGTCTATGGGAATGTTTGACCATTCTTCCAGAAGAGCATTTGTGAGGTCGGGCACTGATGTTGGATGAGAAGGCCTGGCTCGCAGTTTCCGCTCTAATTCATCCCAAAGGTGTTCTATCGAGTTGAGGTCAGGACTCTGTGCAGGCCAGTCAAGTTCCTCCACCCCAAACTCGCTCATCCATGTCTTTATGGACCTTGCTTTGTGCACTGGTGGGAAGTCATGTTGGAACAGGAAGGGACCGTCCCCAAACTGTTCCCACAAAGTTGGGAGCATGAAATTGTCCAAAATGTCTTGGTATGCTGACGCCTTAAGAGTTCCCTTCACTGGAACTAAGGGGCCAAGCCCAACCCCTGAAAAACAACCCCACACCATAATCTTCCCCCCCCCCCCCACACCATAATCCCACCTCCACCAAATGATTTGGTCCAGTGCACAAAGCAAGGTCCATAAAGACATGGATGAGCGAGTTTGTGGTGGAGGAACTTGACTTACCTGCACAGAGTCCTGACCTAAACCCAAAAGAACACCTTTGGGATGAATTAGAATAGAGACTGCGTACCAGGCCTTCTTGTCCAACATCAGTGCCTGACCTCACAAATGCTCTTCTGGAAGAATGGTCAAACATTCCCATAGACACCCTCCTAAACCTTGTGGATGGCCTTCCCAGTAGAGGTGAAGCTGTTATAGCTGTAAAGGGCGGAGCCAACTCAATATTGAACCCTCCGGACTAAGACTGGGATGTCATTAAAGGTCATGTGTGTGTAAAGGCAGGCGTCCCAATACTTTTGGAAATATTCAACGACCCTCTCCAGGGCCTTCCTAGGAAAAGACTTCATTTCCTCCGCCATCACTCGCCACTGCCGAAGCATTTTCAGGCATGGAGCAACGTACGCCAGTAGCTCACCATGTTGGGCCCTCAGGCTTTTGACTGGCCCACCATTCTCCCAGCTTCTCAGAAAAACCCTAAACCAGAACTGAAAAATACCAAGCCACCCAGGCGGTTCCTGTGCCAACATATTACCAAAAACATTAGAGAAAAGAACCATACCTAGGCCACCCAGGCGGGAAGGTAGGTCAGTCTGATCCCCCATAACATCTGTAGATCTTGGTATAGAGAGACACGGGCAAATCACAGACAAAGCAGACATACAGAAATACCGGGATCAGGTAAGTTGTAATCAGGTCAATCCTTTCCCTGTTATGCCCCGTACACACGGTCGGATTTTCCGACGGAAAATATGTGATAGGACCTTGTTGTCGGAAAATCATGACCGTGTGTGGGCTCCATCACACATTTCCCATAAGAATTTCCGACACAAAGTTTGAGAGCAGGCTATAAAATTTTACGACAACAAAATTCGATTGGTTAAATTCCGATCGTGTGTACACAAATCCGACGGACAAAGTGCCACGCATGCTCAGAATAAATAAAGAGATGAAAGCTATTGGCCACTGCCCCGTTTATAGCCCCGACGTACGTGTTTTACGTCACCGCGTTCAGAACGATCGGATTTTCCGACAACTTTGTGTGGCCGTGTGTATGCAAGACAAGTTTGAGCCAACATCCGTCGGAAAAAATCCATGGATTTAGTTGTCGAAATGTCCGATCAATGTCCGACCGTGTGTACGGGGCATAAGAGTTTCCAATCCTTCCAGCTGTCAACCTTGGCATCTTGTAGCCTGCTGACCCAATTTGTGTAATCGCTGGGACCAAATTTGATGCCTAAAACTTGAATTTCCTGCCGGGGATCTGGGAAGGTGTTCGGTAGTTCAAAGCCTTCGCCTTCCTCTCCCATCCAGAAAACCTTAGCATACTGATTCTTCATCACTGAGACCATCTCATGTGTCCCACAGAGCAGGTCCATCATCAGCGTAGGCCATGACCCTCAAAGGAGGCTTACCAGTGATGTCCAAAAGGTACTCCAAACAACAGCCTGCCCTCTAAACTTCTGATGAAGGGATCCACTGAAAACACGTATAGCAGAGGATTCAAAGGACACCCCTGACAAAACACCTCAGCCAACCAAAATGTAAAGCGATTGTAAACCTCTGACATGAAATCTGAACACAGCACATCCCTCTAAAGAGTGTACTTACCTCAATCTAAAGCATTGAGTGCAATATATGTCTGCTCTCTCCTTCCTCCGCTATCTACATGAGACACTGTGGAGAGTCACCAGATAATCCCAGGAGAAGGCCCCACCCCCCTCTAGTACACAACACATGATTGACAGCCTCAGCTATGCATGTTCCCCTGACACTGTGTACAGGGGGTGTGTCCGTTCCCTCCAATCAGGAGTATGTGTGTGACATCACATCCCCACCCACTACCTTCTAGAGCTCAGACGTGCTGTGTAAAATGCGTGCTTTGAAATGCTGCAAAGACTAGAGGGCTGCAGATAAAACAGGTACAACTTATGTAGGAGGAGGATTTGATTAATCTCTGTGTATCACACACACGAGGATACAGACATGTATACAGACATGGAAGAGGATATAGATGTGTTTGTATGAGGAGATATGGGTCAGTAATGGTCGGTATGAGGAGATATGGGTCAGTAATGGTCGGTATGAGGAGATATGGGACAGTAATGGTCGGTATGAGGAGATATGGGACAGTAATGGTCGGTATGAGGAGATATGGGACAGTAACGGTCGGTATGAGAAGATATGGGTCAGTAGTGGTCGGTATGAGAAGATATGGGTCAGTAGTGGTCGGTATGAGGAGATATGGGTCAGTAATGGTCGGTATGAGGGGATATGGGTCAGTAATGGTCGGTATGAGGGGATATGGGTCAGTAATGGTCGGTATGAGGGGATATGGGTCAGTAATGGTCGGTATGAGGAGATATGGGTCAGTAATGGTCGGTATGAGGAGATATGGGTCAGTAATGGTCGGTATGAGGGGATATGGGTCAGTAATGGTCGGTATGAGGAGATATGGGTCAGTAATGGTCAGTATGAGGGGATATCGGTCAGTAATGGTCAGTATGAGGGGATATCGGTCAGTAATGGTCAGTATGAGGGGATATAGGTCAGTAATGGTCAGTACGAGGTAATATCGGTCAGTAATGGTCAGTACTGGTCAGTATGAGGAGATATGGGTCAGTAATGGTCAGTATGAGGAGATATGGGTCAGAAATGGTCGATATGGGTCAGTAATGGTCGGTATGAGGTAAATATTGGTCAGTATGAGGTGATATCAGTCAGTAATGGTCGGTATGAGGAGATATGGGTCAGTAATGGTCAGTATGAAGTGACATATTGATCGGTGAGTAATGGTCGGTATGAGGTGATATCGGTCAGTAATGGTCGGTATGAGGAGATATGGGTCAGTAATGGTCAGTATGAAGTGACATATTGATCGGTGAGTAATGGTCGGTATGAGGTGATATCAGTCAGTAATGGTCGGTATGAGGAGATATGGGTCAGTAATGGTCAGTATGAAGTGACATATTGATCGGTGAGTAATGGTCGGTATGAGGTGATATCGGTCAGTAATGGTCGGTATGAGGTGATATCGATCAGTAATGGTCGCTATGAGGAGATATGGGTCAGTATGAAGTGACATATTGATCGGTGAGTAATGGTCGGTATGAGGTGATATCGGTCAGTAATGGTCGGTATGAGGAGATATGGGTCAGTAATGGTCGATATGGGTCAGTAATGGTCGGTATGAGGTAATATTGGTCAGTATGAGGTGATATCAGTCAGTAATGGTCGGTATGAGGAGATATGGGTCAGTAATGGTCAGTATGAAGTGACATATTGATCGGTGAGTAATGGTCGGTATGAGGTGATATCGGTCAGTAATGGTCGGTATGAGGAGATATGGGTCAGAAATGGTCGATATGGGTCAGTAATGGTCAGTATGAAGTGACATATTGATCGGTGAGTAATGGTCGGTATGAGGTGATATCGGTCAGTAATGGTCGGTATGAGGTGATATCGATCAGTAATGGTCGGTATGAGGAGATATGGGTCAGTAATGGTCAGTATGAAGTGACATATTGATCGGTGAGTAATGGTCGGTATGAGGAGATATCGGTGAGTAATGGTCGGTATGAGGAGATATCGGTGAGTAATGGTCGGTATGAGGAGATATCGGTGAGTAATGGTCGGTATGAGGAGATATCGGTGAGTAATGGTCGGTATGAGGAGATATCGGTGAGTAATGGTCGGTATGAGGAGATATCGGTGAGTAATGGTCGGTATGAGGAGATATCGGTGAGTAATGGTCGGTATGAGGAGATATGGGTCAATAATGGTCGGTATGAGGAGATATGGGTCAGTAACGGTCGGTATGAGGTGACATATCGGTCATTATGAGGTAATATCGGTCAGTAATGGTCAGTATGAGGTGATATCGGTCATTAATGGTCAGTATGAGGTGACATATCGGTCAGTATGAGGTGATATCGGTCAGTATGAGGTGATATCGGTCAGTATGAGGTGATATCGGTCAGTATGAGGTGATATCGGTCAGTATGAGGTGATATCGGTCAGTATGAGGTGATATCGGTCAGTATGAGGTGATATCGGTCAGTATGAGGTGATATCGGTCAGTATGAGGTGATATCGGTCAGTATGAGGTGATATCGGTCAGTATGAGGTGATATCGGTCAGTATGAGGTGATATCGGTCAGTATGAGGTGATATCGGTCAGTATGAGGTGATATCGGTCAGTAATGGTTGGTATGAGGAGACATGGGTCAGAAATGGTCGGTAAGAGGTAATATCGATCAGTAATGGTCGGTATGAGGGGTTAAATGTCGGTATGAGGTGATATTGGTGAGTAGATGGTCGGTATGGGGGGTTATATGTCGGTATGAGGTGACATATCGGTCAGTAATGGTCGGTATGAGGTAATAGCAGTCGGTATAAGGAGATATCAGTGAGTAATGATCGGTATGAGGTGATATCGGTCGGTATGAGGAGATATCGGTGAGTAGATGGTCGGTATGAGGTGATATTGGTCGGCATGAGGGTTTATATGTCGGTATGAGGAGATATCAGTGTGTAATGATTGGTATGAGGGGATATATGTCGGTATCGGTCAGTAATGGTCGGTATAAGGTAATACAGGTCGGTATGAGGAGATATCAGTGAGTAATGGTCAGTATGAGGTGATATCAGGTGGTATGAGGGGTTATATGGGTCGGTATGAGGTGACATAGATCGGTCGGTATGAGGTGACATAGATCGGTCGGTATGAGGTGACATAGATCGGTCGGTATGAGGTGACATAGATCGGTCGGTATGAGGTGACATAGATCGGTATGAGGTGATATCAGTCGGTATGAAGTAATATCGGTCGGTATGAGGTAATATCGGTCGGTATGAGGGGTTATAAGTCAGTATGAGGTGCCATATCGGTCAATATTGGCCGGTATGAGGGGTTATGAGGTGACATATCGGTCGGTATGAGGGGTTATATGTCAGTATGAGATGATATCGGTCGGTAAGAGGGGCTATATGTCGGTAATGGTCGGTATGAGGTAATATCGGTCAGTATGAGGAGATATCAGTGAGTAATGGTCAGTATGAGGTGACATATCGGTCGGTATGAGGGGTTATATGTCGGTATGAGGTGATATCAGTCGGTATGAGGTAATATCGGTCGGTATGATGGGTTATAAGTCAGTATGAGGGGTTATATGTCGGTATGAGGTGATATTGGTCGGTATGAGGTGATATCAGTCGGTATGAGGGGTTACAAGTCGTTATGAGGTGACATATCGGTCAGTATGAGGTGATATCAGTCGGTAGGAGGAGATATCAGTGAGTAATGGTCGGTATGAGGGGTTATAAGTCGGTATGAGGGGTTATAAGTCAGTATGAGGGGTTATAAGTCGGTATGAGGGGTTATAAGTCGGTATGAGGGGTTATAAGTCGGTATGAGGGGTTATAAGTCGGTATGAGGGGTTGCAAGTCGTTATGAGGTGACATATCGGTCAGTATGAGGTGATATCAGTCGGTAGGAGGAGATATCAGTGAGTAATGGTCGGTATGAGGTAATATCAGTCGGTATGAGGGGTTATATGTCGGTATGAGGGGTTATATGTCGGTATGAGGGGTTATATGTCGGTATGAGGGGTTATATGTCGGTATGAGGGGTTATATGTCGGTATGAGGGGTTATATGTCGGTATGAGGGGTTATATGTCGGTATGAGGGGTTATATGTCGGTATGAGGGGTTATATGTCGGTATGAGGGGTTATATGTCGGTATGAGGGGTTATATGTCGGTATGAGGGGTTATATGTCGGTATGAGGGGTTATATGTCGGTATGAGGGGTTATATGTCGGTATGAGGGGTTATATGTCGGTATGAGGGGTTATATGTCGGTATGAGGGGTTATATGTCGGTATGAGGGGTTATATGTCGGTATGAGGGGTTATATGTCGGTATGAGGGGTTATATGTCGGTATGAGGGGATATATGTCGGTATGAGGGGTTATATGTCGGTATGAGGGGTTATATGTCGGTATGAGGGGTTATATGTCGGTATGAGGGGTCATATGTCGGTATGAGGGGTCATATGTCGGTATGAGGGGTTATATGTCGGTATGAGGGGTCATAAGTCGTTATGAGGGGATATATGTCGGTATGAGAAGTTATAAGCCAGTATGAGGTGACATATCGGTCGGTGTGAGGGGTTATAAGTCGTTATGAGGAGACATATCGGTTGGTATGAGAAGATATCAGTGAGTAATGGTCGGTATGAGGTGATATCGGTCGGTATGAGGTGATATCGGTCGGTATGAGGTGATATCGGTCGGTATGAGGTGATATCGGTCGGTATGAGGTGATATCGGTCGGTATGAGGTGATATCGGTCGGTATGAGGTGATATCGGTCGGTATGAGGTGATATCGGTCGGTATGAGGTGATATCGGTCGGTATGAGGTGATATCGGTCGGTATGAGGTGATATCGGTCGGTATGCGGGGATATATGTCGGTATGAGAAGTTATAAGTCAGTATGAGGTGACATATTGGTCGGTATGAGGGAATATCGGTCGGTATGAGGGAATATCGGTCGGTATGAGGGAATATCGGTCGGTATGAGGGAATATCGGTCGGTATGAGGGAATATCGGTCGGTATGAGGGAATATCGGTCGGTATGAGGGAATATCGGTCGGTATGAGGGAATATCGGTCGGTATGAGGGAATATCGGTCGGTATGAGGGAATATCGGTCGGTATGAGGGAATATATGTCGGTATGAGGGAATATATGTCGGTATGAGGGAATATATGTCGGTATGAGGGAATATATGTCGGTATGAGGGAATATATGTCGGTATGAGGGAATATATGTCGGTATGAGGGAATATATGTCGGTATGAGGGAATATATGTCGGTATGAGGGAATATATGTCGGTATGAGGGAATATATGTCGGTATGAGGGAATATATGTCGGTATGAGGGAATATATGTCGGTATGAGGGAATATATGTCGGTATGAGGGGATATATGTCGGTATGAGGGGATATATGTCGGTATGAGAAGTTATAAGTCGGTATGAGGGAATATCAGTGAGTAATGATCGATATGAGGTAATATTGGTCGGTATGAGGGGTTACAAGTCGTTATGAGGTGATATCGGTCGGTATGAGGGGTTACAAGTCGGTATGAGGTGACATATCGGTCGGTATGAGGTGACATATCGGTCGGTATGAGGTGACATATCGGTCGGTATGAGGTGACATATCGGTCGGTATGAGGTGACATATCGGTCGGTATGAGGTGACATATCGGTCGGTATGAGGTGACATATCGGTCGGTATGAGGTGACATATCGGTCGGTATGAGGTGACATATCGGTCGGTATGAGGTGACATATCGGTCGGTATGAGGTGACATATCGGTCGGTATGAGGTGACATATCGGTCGGTATGAGGTGACATATCGGTCGGTATGAGGTGACATATCGGTCGGTATGAGGTGACATATCGGTCGGTATGAGGTGACATATCGGTCGGTATGAGGTGACATATCGGTCGGTATGAGGTGACATATCGGTCGGTATGAGGTAACATATCGGTCGGTATGAGGTAACATATCGGTCGGTATGAGGTAACATATCGGTCGGTATGAGGGGGTTACAAGTCGTTATGAGGGGATATCAGTCGGTATGAGGGGTCATAAGTCGTTATGAGGGGTCATAAGTCGTTATGAGGGGATATATGTCGGTATGAGAAGTTATAAGTCAGTATGAGGTGACATATCGGTCGGTGTGAGGGGTTATAAGTCGTTATGAGGAGACATATCGGTCGGTATGAGGGGATATCAGTCAGTATGAGGGGTTACAAGTCGTTATGGAGGTGATATCGGTCGGTATGAGAAGTTATAAGTCAGTATGAGGTGACATATCGGTCGGTATGAGGTAATATTGGTCGGTATGAGGGGTTATATGTCGGTATGAGGTGATATCAGTGAGTAATGGTCGGTATGAGGGAATATATGTCGGTATGAGGGGATATATGTCGGTATGAGGGGATATATGTCGGTATGAGGGGATATATGTCGGTATGAGGGGATATATGTCGGTATGAGGGGATATATGTCGGTATGAGGGGATATATGTCGGTATGAGAAGTTATAAGTCAGTATGAGGTGACATATCGGTCGGTATGAGGGAATATCAGTGAGTAATGGTCGGTATGAGGTAATATTGGTCGGTATGAGGGGTTACAAGTCGTTATGAGGTGATATCGGTCGGTATGAGGGGTTACAAGTCGGTATGAGGTGACATATCGGTCGGTATGAGGTGACATATCGGTCGGTATGAGGTGACATATCGGTCGGTATGAGGTGACATATCGGTCGGTATGAGGTGACATATCGGTCGGTATGAGGTGACATATCGGTCGGTATGAGGTGACATATCGGTCGGTATGAGGTGACATATCGGTCGGTATGAGGTGACATATCGGTCGGTATGAGGTGACATATCGGTCGGTATGAGGGGGTTACAAGTCGTTATGAGGGGATATATGTCGGTATGAGGGAATATTGGTCGGTATGAGGGGTCATAAGTCGTTATGAGGGGATATATGTCGGTATGAGAAGTTATAAGTCAGTATGAGGAGACATATCGGTCGGTATGAGGGGATATCAGTCAGTATGAGGGGTTACAAGTCATTATGAGGTGACATATCGGTCGGTATGAGGGGATATCAGTGAGTAATGGTCGGTATGAGGTAATATTGGTCGGTATGAGGGGTTATATGTCGGTATGAGGGGATATCAGTCGGTATGAGGGGATATCAGTCGGTATGAGGGGATATCAGTCGGTATGAGGGAATATCAGTCGGTATGAGGGAATATCAGTCGGTATGAGGGAATATCAGTCGGTATGAGGGAATATCAGTCGGTATGAGGGAATATCAGTCGGTATGAGGGAATATCAGTCGGTATGAGGGAATATCAGTCGGTATGAGGGAATATCAGTCGGTATGAGGGAATATCAGTCGGTATGAGGGAATATCAGTCGGTATGAGGGAATATCAGTCGGTATGAGGGAATATCAGTCGGTATGAGGGAATATCAGTCGGTATGAGGGAATATCAGTCGGTATGAGGGAATATCAGTCGGTATGAGGGAATATCAGTCGGTATGAGGGAATATCAGTCGGTATGAGGGAATATCAGTCGGTATGAGGGAATATCAGTCGGTATGAGGGAATATCAGTCGGTATGAGGGAATATCAGTCGGTATGAGGGAATATCAGTCGGTATGAGGGAATATCAGTCGGTATGAGGGGATATCAGTCGGTATGAGGGGTTACAAGTCGTTATGAGGTGATATCGGTCGGTATGCGGGGATATATGTCGGTATGAGAAGTTATAAGTCAGTATGAGGTGACATATCGGTCGGTATGAGGTAATATTGGTCGGTATTAGGGGTTATATGTCGGTATGAGGTGATATCAGTGAGTAATGGTCGGTATGAGGTGATATATGTCGGTATGAGGGGATATATCGGTCGGTATGAGGGGATATATCGGTCGGTATGAGGGGATATATCGGTCGGTATGAGGGGATATATCGGTCGGTATGAGGGGATATATCGGTCGGTATGAGGGGATATATCGGTCGGTATGAGGGGATATATCGGTCGGTATGAGGGGATATATCGGTCGGTATGAGGGGATATATCGGTCGGTATGAGGGGATATATCGGTCGGTATGAGGGGATATATCGGTCGGTATGAGGGGATATATCGGTCGGTATGAGGGGATATATCGGTCGGTATGAGGGAATATATGTCGGTACGAGGGGATATATGTCGGTACGAGGGGATATATGTCGGTACGAGGGGATATATGTCGGTACGAGGGGATATATGTCGGTACGAGGGGATATATGTCGGTATGAGGGGATATATGTCGGTATGAGGGGATATATGTCGGTATGAGGGGATATATGTCGGTATGAGGTGTTATGAGGTGATATCGGTCGGTACGAGGGGATATATGTCGGTATGAGAAGTTATAAGTCAGTATGAGGTGACATATCGGTCGGTATGAGGGGATATTGGTCGGTATGAGGTAATATTGGTCGGTATGAGGGAATATATGTCGTTATGAGGGGTTACAAGTCATTATGAGGTGACATATCGGTCGGTATGAGGTGATATCGGTCGTTATGAGGTGATATCAGTGAGTAATGGTCGGTATGAGAGAATATTGGTCGGTATGAGGGAATATTGGTCGGTATGAGGGAATATTGGTCGGTATGAGGGAATATTGGTCGGTATGAGGGAATATTGGTCGGTATGAGGGAATATTGGTCGGTATGAGGGAATATTGGTCGGTATGAGGGAATATTGGTCGGTATGAGAAGTTATAAGTCAGTATGAGGTGACATATCAGTCGGTATGAGGTGATATCAGTGAGTAATGGTCGGTATGAGGGAATATTGGTCGGTATGAGGTAATATTGGTCGGTATGAGAAGTTATAAGTCAGTATGAGGTGACATATCGGTCGGTATGAGGTGATATCGGTCGGTATGAGAAGTTATAAGTCGTTATGAGGTGATATCGGTCGGTATGAGGGGATATCGGTCGGTATGAGGGAATATTGGTCGGTATGAAGTAATATTGGTCGGTATGAGGGAATATTGGTCGGTATGAGGGAATATTGGTCGGTATGAGGGAATATTGGTCGGTATGAGGGAATATTGGTCGGTATGAGGGAATATTGGTCGGTATGAGGGAATATTGGTCGGTATGAGGGAATATTGGTCGGTATGAGGGAATATTGGTCGGTATGAGGGAATATCGGTCGGTATGAGGGAATATCAGTGAGTAATGGTCGGTATGAGGGAATATTGGTCGGTATGAGGGAATATTGGTCGGTATGAGGGAATATTGGTCGGTATGAGGGAATATTGGTCGGTATGAGGGAATATTGGTCGGTATGAGAAGTTATAAGTCGTTATGAGGTGACATATCGGTCGGTATGAGGGGATTTCAGTCGGTATGAGGTGTTATGAGGTGATATCGGTCGGTATGAGGGGATATCAGTGAGTAATGGTCGGTATGAGGGAATATTGGTCGGTATGAGGGAATATTGGTCGGTATGAGGGAATATTGGTCGGTATGAGAAGTTATAAGTCGTTATGAGGTGACATATCGGTCGGTATGAGGGGATATCGGTCGGTATGAGGGGATATCGGTCGGTATGAGGGGATATCGGTCGGTATGAGGGGATATCGGTCGGTATGAGGGGATATCGGTCGGTATGAGGGGATATCGGTCGGTATGAGGGGATATCGGTCGGTATGAGGGGATATCGGTCGGTATGAGGGGATATCGGTCGGTATGAGGGGATATCGGTCGGTATGAGGGGATATCGGTCGGTATGAGGGGATATCGGTCGGTATGAGGGGATATCGGTCGGTATGAGGGGATATCGGTCGGTATGAGGGGATATCAGTGAGTAATGGTCGGTATGAGGGGATATCGGTCGGTATGAGGGGATATTGGTCGGTATGAGGGAATATTGGTCGGTATGAGGGAATATTGGTCGGTATGAGAAGTTATAAGTCGTTATGAGGTGACATATCGGTCGGTATGAGGGGATTTCAGTCGGTATGAGGTGTTATCGGTCGGTATGAGGGGATATCAGTGAGTAATGGTCGGTATGAGGGAATATTGGTCGGTATGAGGGAATATTGGTCGGTATGAGAAGTTATAAGTCGTTATGAGGTGACATCGGTCGGTATGAGGGGATATCGGTCGGTATGAGGGGATATCGGTCGGTATGAGGGGATATCGGTCGGTATGAGGGGATATCAGTGAGTAATGGTCGGTATGAGGGAATATTGGTCGGTATGAGGGAATATTGGTCGGTATGAGGGAATATTGGTCGGTATGAGGGAATATTGGTCGGTATGAAGTAATATTGGTCGGTATGAGGGAATATTGGTCGGTATGAGGGAATATTGGTCGGTATGAGGGAATATTGGTCGGTATGAGAAGTTATAAGTCGTTATGAGGTGACATATCGGTCGGTATGAGGGGATTTCAGTCGGTATGAGGTGTTATGAGGTGATATCGGTCGGTATGAGGGGATATCAGTGAGTAATGGTCGGTATGAGGGAATATTGGTCGGTATGAGGGAATATTGGTCGGTATGAAGTAATATTGGTCGGTATGAGGGAATATTGGTCGGTATGAGGGAATATTGGTCGGTATGAGGGAATATTGGTCGGTATGAGGGAATATTGGTCGGTATGAGGGAATATTGGTCGGTATGAGAAGTTATAAGTCGTTATGAGGTGACATATCGGTCGGTATGAGGGGATTTCAGTCGGTATGAGGTGTTATGAGGTGATATCGGTCGGTATGAGGGGATATCAGTGAGTAATGGTCGGTATGAGGGAATATTGGTCGGTATGAGGGGATATCGGTCGGTATGAGGGGATATCAGTGAGTAATGGTCGGTATGAGGGAATATTGGTCGGTATGAGGGGATATCGGTCGGTATGAGGGGATATCAGTGAGTAATGATCGGTATGAAGTAATATTGGTCGGTATGAGGGAATATTGGTCGGTATGAGGGAATATTGGTCGGTATGAGAAGTTATAAGTCGTTATGAGGTGACATATCGGTCGGTATGAGGGGATTTCAGTCGGTATGAGGTGTTATGAGGTGATATCGGTCGGTATGAGGGGATATCAGTGAGTAATGGTCGGTATGAGGGAATATTGGTCGGTATGAGGGAATATTGGTCGGTATGAGAAGTTATAAGTCAGTATGAGGTGACATATCAGTCGGTATGAGGTGATATCAGTGAGTAATGGTCGGTATGAGGGAATATTGGTCGGTATGAGGGAATATTGGTCGGTATGAGGGAATATTGGTCGGTATAAGAAGTTATAAGTCGTTATGAGGTGACATATCGGTCGGTATCCGGTCGGGTGAAGTTGGGTGTCTGTGAGGTAAAAGTTATGCCGGGACCTGTCTCTCTCACACACACACACCGTGGGGAGGGGGAGGAGTCTCTCACACACACCGTACACCGGGGGAAGAGGGGGAGGAGCCTCTCTCATACACACACCGGTCTCTCCCGGGACCCGCACTCACCTCTCCGCCGTCCTCTCCGGACTTCTCTCACTGCCGACCCCGCCCGGGATCCGCTCTATAGCGCGTACCTACCGCCAGGGGCGCTCTTCCCGGACTATGCCCGCCCGCCGCCAGGGGTCGCTGTGTGGGGACAGGACCTTCCAGGAATAAATATGGCGGCGGCAGTGTAGATGTGAGCTCAGTGTAGGGAGCTGCCAGGAGTAGACATGGCGGAATAGCTGTGTGATGATCCTCCTCTATAGTAATCACGTGATCCTCCATCCCCCGAGTCCTTCTTATTCATATCAGTATTGTGTTCTCTGACACATACAGTGTGCTGATAGATCAGGAGAGCCTAGGCACAGGAAGTGCTTTGTCAGGAGTGCCTAGGCACAGGAAGTGCTTTATCTGGAGTGCCTAGGTACAGGAAGTGCTTTATCTATAGTGCCTAGGTACAGGAAGTGCTTTATCTATAGTGCCTAGGTACAGGAAGTGCTTTATCTGGAGTGCCTAGGTACAGGAAGTGCTTTATCTGGAGTGCCTAGGCACAGGAAGTGCTTTATCTGGAGTGCCTAGGTACAGGAAGTGCTTTATCTATAGTGCCTAGGTACAGGAAGTGCTTTATCTATAGTGCCTAGGTACAGGAAGTGCTTTATCTGGAGTGCCTAGGTACAGGAAGTGCTTTATCTGGAGTGCCTAGGCACAGGAAGTGCTTTATCTGGAGTGCCTAGGTACAGGAAGTGCTTTATCAGGATTGCCTAGGCACAGGAAGTGCTTTATCTGGAGTGCCTAGGTACAGGAAGTCCTTTATCTGGAGTCCCTATGCACATGAAGTGCTTTATCAGGAGTGCTTAGGTACAGGAAGTCCTTTATCTGGAGTCCCTATGCACAGGAAGTGCTTTATCTGGAGTGCCTAGGCACAGGAAGTGCTTTATCAGGAATGCCTAGGCACAGGAAGTGTTTTATTTTGAGTGCCTAGGCACAGGAAGTGCTTTATCAGGAATGCCTAGGCACAGCAAGTGCTTTATCTGGAGTGCCTAGGTACAGGAAGTGCTTTATCTGGAGTGCCTAGGCACAGGAAGTGCTTTATCAGGAATGCCTAGGCACAGGAAGTGTTTTATTTTGAGTGCCTAGGCACAGGAAGTGCTTTATCATTAATGCCTAGGCACAGCAAGTGCTTTATCTGGAGTGCCTAGGCAGAGGAAGTGCTTTATCAGGAATGCCTAGGCACAGGAAGTGTTTTATTTTGAGTGCCTAGGTACAGGAAGTGCTTTATCAGGAGTGCCTAGGTACAGGAAGTGCTTTACCTGGAGTGCCTAGGCACAGGAAGTGCTTTATCTATACTGCCTAGATACAGGAAGTGCTTTATCTGGAGTGCCTAGGCACAGGAAGTGCTTTATCTGGAGTGCCTAGGTACAGGAAGTGCTTTATCTGGAGTGCCTAGGTACAGGAAGTGCTTTATCTATAGTGCCTAGGTACATGAAGTGCTTTATCTGGAGTGCCTAGGCACAGGAAGTGCTTTATCTGCAGTGCCTAGGTACAGGAAGTGCTTTATCTGGAGTGCCTAGGCACAGGAAGTGCTTTATCATTAATGCCTAGGCACAGGAAGTGCTTTATCAGGAGTGCCTAGGTACAGGAAGTGCTGTACCTGGAGTGCCTAGGCACAGGAAGTGCTTTATCTATACTGCCTAGATACAGGAAGTGCTTTATCTGGAGTGCCTAGGCACAGGAAGTGCTTTATCTGGAGTGCCTAGGTACAGGAAGTGCTTTATCTATAGTGCCTAGGTACAGGAAGTGCTTTATCTATAGTGCCTAGGTACAGGAAGTGCTTTATCTATAGTGCCTAGGTACATGAAGTGCTTTATCAGGATTGCCTAGAAACAGGAAGTGCTTTATCTGAAGTGCCTAGCTACAGGAAGTGCTTTTTCTGGAATGCCTAGGAACAGGAAGTGCTTTATCAGGAGTGCCTAGGCACAGGAAGTGCTTTATCAGGATTGCCTAGACACAGGAAGTGCTTTATCTGGAGTGCCTAGGCACAGCAAGTGCTTTATCTGGAGTGCCTAGGCACAGGGAGTGCTTTATCAGGAATGCCTAGGTACAGGAAGTGCTTTATCTGTAGTGCCTAGGTACAGGAAGTGCTTTATCTGGAGTGCCTAGGTACAGGAAGTGCTTTATCAGGATTGCCCAGGCACAGGAAGTGCTTTATCTGGAGTGCCTAGGCACAGGAAGTGCTTTATCTGGAGTGCCTAGGTACAGAAAGTCCTTTATCTGGAGTGCCTAGGTACAGGAAGTGCTTTATCTGAAGTGCCTAGGTACAGGAAGTGCTTTATCTGGAGTGCCTAGGCACAGGAAGTGCTTTATCAGGAGTGCCTAGGCACAGCAAGTGCTTTATCTGGAGTGCCTAGGCACAGGAAGTGCTTTATCAGGAATGCCTAGGCACAGGAAGTGCTTTATCTGGAGTGCCTAGCTACAGGAAGTGCTTTATCTGGACTGCCTAGGAACAGGAAGTGTTTTATTTTGAGTGCCTAGGTACAGGAAGTGCTTTATCAGGAGTGCCTAGGTACAGGAAGTGCTTTACCTGGAGTGCCTAGGCACAGGAAGTGCTTTATCTATACTGCCTAGATACAGGAAGTGCTTTATATGGAGTGCCTAGGCACAGGAAGTGCTTTATATGGAGTGCCTAGGTACAGGAAGTGCTTTATCTGGAGTGCCTAGCTACAGGAAGTGCTTTATCTGGAATGCCTAGGAACAGGAAGTGTTTTATTTTGAGTGCCTAGGTACAGGAAGTGCTTTATCAGGAGTGCCTAGGTACAGGAAGTGCTTTACCTGGAGTGCCTAGGCACAGGAAGTGCTTTATCAGGAGTGCCTAGGTACAGGAAGTGGTTTACCTGGAGTGCCTAGGCACAGGAAGTGCTTTATCTATACTGCCTAGATACAGGAAGTGCTTTATCTGAAGTGCCTAGGCACAGGAAGTGCTTTATCTGGAGTGCCTAGGTACAGGAAGTGCTTTATCTGGAGTGCCTAGGTACAGGAAGTGCTTTATCTATAGTGCCTAGGTACAGGAAGTGCTTTATCTATAGTGCCTAGGTACATGAAGTGCTTTATCTGGAATGCCTAGGTACAGGAAGTGCTTTATCAGGATTGCCTAGACACAGGAAGTGCTTTATCTGGAGTGCCTAGGCACAGGCAGTGCTTTATCAGTAGTGCCTAGGCTCAGGAAGTGCTTTATCTATAGTGCCTAGGTACAGGAAGTGCTTTATCTATAGTGCCTAGGTACAGGAAGTGCTTTATCTGGAGTGTCTAGGTACAGGAAGTGCTTTATCTGGAGTGCCTAGGTACAGGAAGTGCTTTATCTGGAGTGCCTAGGCACATGAAGTGCTTTATCAGGAGTGCCTAGGCACAGCAAGTGCTTTATCTGGAGTGCCTAGGCACTGGAAGTGCTTTATCAGGAATGCCTAGGCACTGGAAGTGCTTTATCAGGAATGCCTAGGCACAGGAAGTGCATTATCTGGAGTGCCTAGCTACAGGAAGTGCTTTATCTGGAATGCCTAGGAACAGGAAGTGTTTTATTTTGAGTGCCTAGGTACAGGAAGTGCTTTATCAGGAGTGCCTAGGTACAGGAAGTGCTTTACCTGGAGTGCCTAGGCACAGGAAGTGCTTTATCTATACTGCCTAGATACAGGAAGTGCTTTATCTGGAATGCCTAGGAACAGGAAGTGTTTTATTTTGAGTGCCTAGGTACAGGAAGTGCTTTATCAGGAGTGCCTAGGTACAGGAAGTGCTTTACCTGGAGTGCCTAGGCACAGGAAGTGCTTTATCTATACTGCCTAGATACAGGAAGTGCTTTACCTACATAGTTACATAGTAGGTGAGGTTGAAAAAAGACACAAGTCCATCAAGTCCAACCTATGTGTGTGATTATATGTCAGTATTACATTATATATCTCTGTATGTTGCGGTCATTCAGGTGATTATCTAATAGTTTCTTGAAGCTATCAATGCTCCCCGCTGAGACCACCGCCTGTGGAAGGGAATTCCACATCCTTGCCGCTCTTACAGTAAAGAACCCTCTACATAGTTTAAGGTTAAACCTCTTTTCTTCTAATTGTAATGAGTGGCCACGAGTCTTATTAAACTCTCTTCTGCGAAAAAGTTTTATCCCTATTGTGGGGTCACCAGTCCGGTATTTGTATATTGTGGGGTCACCAGTCCGGTATTTATATATTGTGGGGTCACCAGTCCGGTATTTATATATTGTGGGGTCACCAGTCCGGTATTTATATATTGTGGGGTCACCAGTCCGGTATTTATATATTGTGGGGTCACCAGTCCGGTATTTATATATTGTGGGGTCACCAGTCCGGTATTTATATATTGTGGGGTCACCAGTCCGGTATTTATATATTGTGGGGTCACCAGTCCGGTATTTATATATTGTGGGGTCACCAGTCCGGTATTTATATATTGTGGGGTCACCAGTCCGGTATTTATATATTGTGGGGTCACCAGTCCGGTATTTGTATATTGTGGGGTCACCAGTCCGGTATTTATATATTGTGGGGTCACCAGTCCGGTATTTGTATATTGTGGGGTCACCAGTCCGGTATTTGTATATTGTGGGGTCACCAGTACAGTATTTATATATTGTGGGGTCACCAGTCCGGTATTTATATATTGTGGGGTCACCAGTCCGGTATTTATATATTGTGGGGTCACCAGTCCGGTATTTATATATTGTGGGGTCACCAGTCCGGTATTTGTATATTGTGGGGTCACCAGTCCGGTATTTATATAATGAAATCATATCCCCTCTCAAGCGTCTCTTCTCCAGAGAGAATAAGTTCAGAGCTCACAACCTTTCCTCATAACTAAGATCCTCCAGACCCTTTATTAGCTTTGTTGCCCTTCTTTGTACTCGCTCCATTTCCAGTACATCCCTCCTGAGGACTGGTGCCCAGAACTGGACAGCATACTCCAGGTGCGGCCGGACCAGAGTCTTGTAGAGCGGGAGAATTATCGTTTTATCTCTGGAGTTGATCCCTTTTTAATGCCAATATTCTGTTTGCTTTGTTAGCAGCAGCTTGGCATTGCATGTCATTGCTGAGCCTATCATCTACTAGGACCCCCAGGTCCTTTTCCATCCTAGATTCCCCCAGAGGTTCTCCCCCCAGTCTATAGATTGCATTCATATTTTTACCACCCAAATACATTATTTTACATTTTTCTACATTGAACCTCATTTGCCATGTAGTCGCCCCTCCCCCATTAATTTGTTCAGGTCTTTTTGCAAGGTTTCCACGTCCTGCGGAGAAGTTATTGCCCTGCTTAGCTTAGTATCGTCTGCAAATACAGAGATTGAACTGTTTATCCCATCCTCCAGGTCATTTATGAACAAATTAAATAGGATTGGTCCCAGCACAGAACCCTGGGGAACCCCACTACCCACCCCTGACCATTCTGAGTACTCCCCATTTATCACCACCCTCTGAACACGCCCTTGTAGCCAGTTTTCAATCCATGTACTCACCCTATGGTCCATGCCAACGCACCTTATTTTGTACAGTAAACGTTTATGGGGAACTGTGTCAAATGCTTTTGTAAAATCCAGATTCACCACGTCTACGGGCCTTCCTTTATCTAGATGACAACTCATCTCCTCATAGAAGGTTAATAGATTGGTTTGGCAAGAACGATTCTTCATGAATCCATGCTGATTACTGCTAATGATATCGTACGTATTACTAAAATCCTGTATATAGTCCCTTATCATCCCCTCCAAGAGTTTACATACTATCGATGTTAGGCTAACTGGTCTGTAATTCCCAGGGATGTATTTTGGGCCCTTTTTAAATATAGGTGCTACATTGGCTTTTCTCCAATCAGCTGGTACCATTCCAGTCAGTAGACTGTCAGTAAAAATTAGGAACAACGGTCTGGCAATCACTTGACTGAGTTCCCTAAGTACCCTCGGGTGCAAGCCATCTGATCCCGGTGATTTATTAATGTTAAGTTTCTCAAGTCTAATTTTAATTCCGTCCTCTGTTAACCATGTAGGTGCTTCCTGTGTTGTGTCATGAGGATAAACACTGCAGTTTTGGTTACTGAAGCCCCCCGATTCACTCGTGAAGACTGAGGAGAAGAATAAATTCAATACCTCTGCCATCTCCCCATCCTTTGTAACCAGATGTCCTTCCTCATTCTTTATGGGGCCAATATGGTCTGTCCTCCCTTTTTTACTGTTTACATACTTAAAGAATTTCTTGGGATTTTTTTTGCTCTCCTCCGCTATGTGTCTTTCATGTTCTATCTTAGCCGTCCTAATTGCACCCTTACATTTCTTATTGCATTCTTTATAAAGTCTGAATGCTGAGGATGATCCCTCAACCTTGTATTTTTTGAAGGCCTTCTCCTTTGCTTTTATATGCATTTTTACATTGGAGTTAAGCCATCCAGGACTTTTGTTCGCTCTTTTAAATTTATTACCCAATGGGATACATTGGCTAATGCCCTTATTTAATATGCTCTTAAAGCAAACCCATCTCTCCTCCGTATTCTTTGTTTCTAATATTTTATCCCAGTTTATGCCTTTTAGCAAGGTTTGTAGTTTAGGGAAGTTGGCTCTTTTGAAATTCAGTGTCTTTGTATTCCCTTTATGTTTCCTATTTGTGTGATTTATACTGAAACTAATTGACCTGTGATCACTGTTACCTAAATTGCCCCGCATTTCCACATCCGTGATCAGGTCTGTATTGTTGGTAATCAGTAGATCCAGTAATGTTTTATTTCTAGTTGGTGCGTCTACCATCTGACCCATAAAATTGTCCTGCAAGACATTAAGGAACTGGCGAGCCTTAAATGAATGTGCGGTTCCCTCCGCCTAACCTGGAGTGCCTAGGCACAGGAAGTGCTTTATCTGGAGTGCCTAGGTACAGGAAGTGCTTTATCTGGAGTGCCTAGGTACAGGAAGTGCTTTATCTGGAGTGCCTAGGCACAGGAAGTGCTTTATCTGGAGTGCCTGGGTACAGGAAGTGCTTTATCTATAGTGCCTAGGTACAGGAAGTGCTTTATCTGGAGTGCCTAGATACAGGAAGTGTTTTATCTGGAGTGCCTAGGCACAGTAAGTGCTTTATCAGGATTGCCTAGGCCTAGGGGCCCAGCCTGTCCGGCACCTTA
Organism: Aquarana catesbeiana; assembly: GCF_042186555.1. NCBI lineage: Eukaryota > Metazoa > Chordata > Amphibia > Anura > Ranidae > Aquarana > Aquarana catesbeiana. Next base: position 990,532,341 of record NC_133324.1, on the reverse strand, counting down.
CACCAGCCTAGGGGACCAGCCTGTCCAGCACCTTACACCAGCCTAGGAGACCAGCCTGCCCGGCACCTTACACCAGCCTAGGAGACCAGCCTGCCCGGCACCTTACACCAGCCTAGGGGACCAGCCTGCCCAACACCTTACACTAGCCTAGGGGCCCAGCCTGCCCAACACCTTACACCAGCCTAGGGGACCAGCCTGTCCAACTCCTTACACCAGCCTAGGGGACCAGCCTGCCCGGCACCTTACACCAGCCTAGGGGACCAGACTGTCCGACACCTTACACCAGCCTAGGTGACCAGCCTGCCCGACACCTTACACCAGCCTAGGGGACCAGACTGTCCGACACCTTACACCAGCCTAGGGGACCAGCCTGTCCGGCACCTTACACCAGCCTAGGGGTCCAGCCTGCCCAACACCTTACACCAGCCTAGGGGACCAGCCTGTCCAGCACCTTACACCAGCCTAGGGGACCAGCCTGTCCAGCACCTTACACCAGCCTAGGGGTCCAGCCTGCCCAACACCTTACACCAGCCTAGGGGTCCAGCCTGTCCAACACCTTACACCAGCCTAGGGGACCAGCCTGCCCGGCACCTTACACCAGCCTAGGGGACCAGCCTGCCCAACACCTTACACCAGCCTAGGGGACCAGCCTGTCCAGCACCTTACACCAGCCTAGGGGACCAGCCTGTCCAGCACCTTACACCAGCCTAGGGGTCCAGCCTGCCCAACACCTTACACCAGCCTAGGGGACCAGCCTGTCCAGCACCTTACACCAGCCTAGGGGTCCAGCCTGCCCAACACCTTACACCAGCCTAGGGGTCCAGCCTGTCCAACACCTTACACCAGCCTAGGGGACCAGCCTGCCCGGCACCTTACACCAGCCTAGGGGACCAGCCTGCCCAACACCTTACACCAGCCTAGGGGACCAGCCTGTCCAGCACCTTACACCAGCCTAGGGGTCCAGCCTGCCCAACACCTTACACCAGCCTAGGGGTCCAGCCTGTCCAACACCTTACACCAGCCTAGGGGACCAGCCTGCCCGGCACCTTACACCAGCCTAGGGGCCCAGCCTGTCCAGCACCTTACACCAGCCTAGGGGCCCAGCCTGTCCAGCACCTTACACCAGCCTAGGGGTCCAGCCTGCCCAACACCTTACACCAGCCTAGGGGACCAGCCTGCCCGGCACCTTACACCAGCCTAGGGGACTAGCCTGCCCGACGCCTTACACCAGACTAGGGGACCAGCCTGCCCGGCACCTTACACCAGCCTAGGGGACCAGCCTGTCCGGCACCTTACACCAGCCTAGGGGCCCAGCCTGTCCGGCACCTTACACCAGCCTAGGAGTCCAGCCTGCCCAACACCTTACACCAGCCTAGGGGACCAGCCTGCCCGGCACCTTACACCAGCCTAGGGGACTAGCCTGCCCGACGCCTTACACCAGACTAGGGGACCAGCCTGCCCGGCACCTTACACCAGCCTAGGGGACCAGCCTGTCCGGCACCTTACACCAGCCTAGGGGCCCAGCCTGTCCGGCACCTTACACCAGCCTAGGAGTCCAGCCTGCCCAACACCTTACACCAGCCTAGGGGTCCAGCCTGCCCAACACCTTACACCAGCCTAGGGGACCAGCCTGTCCGGCACCTTACACCAGCCTAGGGGTCCAGCCTGCCCAACACCTTACACCAGCCTAGGGGACCAGCCTGCCCAACACCTTACACCAGCCTAGGGGACCAGCCTGCCCAACACCTTACACCAGCCTAGGGGACCAGCCTGCCCGGCACCTTACACCTGTCAGAAACCATGAAATCAGGCCAGGACAGAAGTACAGGTAAATCACACTTGTTTAATAATAAAAATTAAAAAGAACAAACATAGTCAAAACATAGCCAAAGTTCAGTAACCGGAACGGCTAGTCAGCCAAGCCAGAAGTCAGGGATCAATGTAGTGGAACAGCAAGCAGAATCTGGAGCCAGAAGGGATGTCAGCAAAGCAAGTCTTGAACAGGAACACAGGAGAGTGTCTCTGTGATGTGACCAAGGAGAAGGCAGAGCTCCTCTGGACTGGACGGCTTAAGTAGGCAGGACTGACGAGCAGGATATCATCAACAGCTGAGTCACTGTGTAGAGAGATGGGAGCTGGCAATTAGCTGACAGCTGAGCGGCCAGGTCAGAGAAGGAAGGGCTGAGTCAGGCAACATGGAAGGTTGGAAACCATAATTCGCCATAAACGGGGACAATCGGGGAGCAGAATTCAAGGCACTATTTATTGTGAGCAAACTCCGCCCACGGTAATAGGTCTGACCAGTTGTTGTGATGATCAGAAATAAAGCAATGTAGGAATTGCTCCAAGGACTGATTGGCTCGTTCTGTGGCCCCATTAGACTGCGGGTGATACACAGAGGAGAAAGCGAGCTGAATTCCCAACTGTGCACAAAAGGCTCTCCAGAACCGGGACACAAACTGACTACCCCTGTCCAAGACAATCACCTTGGGTAGCCCATGTAAGCGGAAGATCTCCCGAGCAAAAATGGAAGCCAGTTCCTTAGAAGTGGGCAACTTCTTAAGTGGAATACAATGACACATCTTTGAAAACCGGTCAACCACCATAAGGATAACTGTGGAGAGACAAGGGAGCTGGCAATTAGCTGACAGCTGAGCGGCCAACTCAGAGAAGGAAGGGCTGAGCCCAGCCCAGACAGCACCAGCCTAGGGGACCAGACTGTCCCCACCTTACACCAGCCTAGGTGACCATACTGTCCCCACCTTACACCAACCTAGGTGACCAGACTGTCCCCACCTTACACCAGCCTAGGTGACCAGACGTCCGACACCTTACACCAGACTAGGGGACCAGCCTGTCCCCACCTTACACCAGCCTAGGTGACCAGACTGTCCCCACCTTACACCAGCCTAGGGGACCAGACTGTCCGACACCTTACACCAGCCTAGGTGACCAGACTGTCCCCACCTTACACCAGCCTAGCTGACCAGACTGTCCCCACCTTACACCAGCCTAGGGGACCAGACTGTCCGACACCTTACACCAGACTAGGGGACCAGACTGTCCCCACCTTACACCAGCCTAGGTGACCAGACTGTCCGACACCTTACACCAGCCTAGGGGACTAGACTGTCCCCACCTTACACCAGACTAGGTGACCAGACTGTCCCCACCTTACACCAGCCTAGGGGACCAGACTGTCCCCACCTTACACCAGACTAGGTGACCAGACTGTCCGACACCTTACACCAGCCTAGGGGACCAGACTGTCCCCACCTTACACCAGACTAGGTGACCAGACTGTCCGACACCTTACACCAGCCTAGGGGACCAGACTGTCCCCACCTTACACCAGACTAGGTGACCAGACTGTCCGACACCTTACACCAGCCTAGGGGACCAGACTGTCCCCACCTTACACCAGCCTAGGTGACCAGACTGTCCGACACCTTACACCAGACTAGGGGACCAGACTGTCCGACACCTTACACCAGCCTAGGGGACCAGACTGTCCCCACCTTACACCAGCCTAGGTGACCAGACTGTCCCCACCTTACACCAGCCTAGGTGACCAGACTGTCCGACACCTTACACCAGACTAGGGGACCAGACTGTCCCCACCTTACACCAGACTAGGTGACCAGACTGTCCCCACCTTACACCAGACTAGGGGACCAGACTGTCCGACACCTTACACCAGACTAGGGGACCAGACTGTCCGACACCTTACACCAGCCTAGGGGACCAGACTGTCCCCACCTTACACCAGCCTAGGTGACCAGACTGTCCCCACCTTACACCAGCCTAGGTGACCAGACTGTCCGACACCTTACACCAGACTAGGGGACCAGACTGTCCCCACCTTACACCAGACTAGGTGACCAGACTGTCCCCACCTTACACCAGCCTAGGGGACCAGACTGTCCGACACCTTACACCAGACTAGGTGACCAGACTGTCCGACACCTTACACCAGCCTAGGGGAACAGACTGTCCGACACCTTACACCAGCCTAGGTGACCAGACTGTCCCCACCTTACACCAGCCTAGGTGACCAGCCTGCCCGACACCTTACACCAGACTAGGGGACCAGACTGTCCCCACCTTACACCAGCCTAGGTGACCAGACTGTCCCCACCTTACACCAGCCTAGGTGACCAGACTGTCCGACACCTTACACCAGACTAGGGGACCAGACTGTCCCCACCTTACACCAGACTAGGTGACCAGACTGTCCCCACCTTACACCAGCCTAGGGGACCAGACTGTCCGACACCTTACACCAGACTAGGTGACCAGACTGTCCGACACCTTACACCAGCCTAGGGGAACAGACTGTCCGACACCTTACACCAGCCTAGGTGACCAGACTGTCCCCACCTTACACCAGCCTAGGTGACCAGCCTGCCCGACACCTACAACCCTGAATACAAAATAAAATACACATTATTACACATAGATGAGAAGACAGATAAAAACAATAGGGGCTCCAACTAACAATGGGAGTAAGACACTTATGAGGAACACTATGGGAGAGGTCTTCTTACAATAACCCCATTATGGCCGGAGAGCCCAGTGGTCTGAGCAGATTACATCTCCAGTCATTGTTGGTTTGAGGCATAGAGCCCCCCAATATAGATATGGAGCCTCCAGTAACCAGAGTCTGTGTGTTTTGGAGAGACATGGACTAGAATCCAAAGAAGATCATTCCAAGGGTCCCCCCAGGCACACACCTCCCAATGAGGCCACCCTTCAGACCCCTCCAAAAGCTCTTGTCCTGGCTGGGTCTGTCAAAGTGCCTCCACCTCCCCATCACACACCACCACCTCCTCCTCATCCTTCATCACACACCACCTCCACCTCCCCATCCTTCTTCACACACCACCACCACCTCCTCATCCTTCATCACACACCACCACCACCTCCTCATCCTTCATCACACACCACCACCACCTCCTCATCCTTCATCACACACCACCTCCACCTCCCCATCCTTCTTCACACACCACCTCCTCATCCTTCATCACACACCACCACCACCTCCTCATCCTTCATCACACACCACCACCACCTCCTCATCCTTCATCACACACCACCACCACCTCCTCATCCTTCATCACACACCACCACCACCTCCCCATCCTTCATCACACACCACCACCACCTCACCATCCTTTATCACACACCACCACCTCCTCATCCTTCATCACACACCACCACCACCTCCCCATCCTTCATCACACACCACCTCTACCTCCCTGTCCTTCATCACACACCACCACCACCTCATCCTTTATCACACACCACCACCTCCTCATCCTTCATCACACACCACCTCCACCTCCTCATCCTTCATCACACACCACCATCACCTCCTTATCCTTTATCACACACCACCACCACCTCATCCTTTATCACACACCACCACCTCCTCATCCTTCATCACACACCACCTCCACCTCCTCATCCTTCATCACACACCACCACCACCTCCTCATCCTTCATCACACACCACCACCACCACCTCCCCATCCTTCATCACACACCACCATCACCTCCTTATCCTTTATCACACACCACCACCACCTCCTCATCCTTCATCACACACCACCATCACCTCCTTATCCTTTATCACACACCACCATCACCTCCCCGTCCTTCATCACACACCACCATCACCTCCTTATCCTTTATCACACACCACCATCACCTCCCCGTCCTTCATCACACATCACCTCCTCATCCTTCATCACACACCACCACCACCTACTCATCCTTCATCACACACCACCTCCACCTTCTCATCCTTCATCACACACCACCATCACCTCCCCGTCCTTCATCACACACCACCATCATCTCCTTATCCTTTATCACACACCACCACCACCTCCTCATCCTTCATCACACACCACCACCACCTCCTCATCCTTCATCACACACCACCACCACCTCCCCATCCTTCATCACACACCACCATCACCTCCTTATCCTTTATCACACACCACCATCACCTCCCCGTCCTTCATCACACATCACCTCCTCATCCTTCATCACACACCACCACCACCTCCTCATCCTTCATCACACACCACCTCCACCTCCTCATCCTTCATCACACACCACCATCACCTCCCCGTCCTTCATCACACACCACCACCACCTCCTCATCCTTCATCACACACCACCACCACCTCCCCGTCCTTTATCACACACCAACATCACCTCCCCATCCTTCATCACACACCATCACCATCTCCCCACCCTTCATCACACACCACCACCACCTCCTCATCCTTCATCACACACCACCACCACCTCCTCATCCTTCATCACACACCACCATCACCTCCTTATCCTTCATCACACACCACCACCACCTCCTCATCCTTCATCACACACCACCACCACCTCCTCATCCTTCATCACACACCACCATCACCTCCTTATCCTTTATCACACACCACCACCACCTCCTCATCCTTCATCACACACCACCACCACCTCCTCATCCTTCATCACACACCACCACCACCTCATCATCCTTTATCACAGACCACCTCTACCTCCCTGTCCTTCATCACACACCACCACCTCCTCATCCTTTATCACATACCGCCTCCACCTCCCCATCCTTCATCACACACCACCACCACCACCTTCCTCATCCTTCATCACACACCACCACCATCTCCTCATCCTTCATCACACATCACCTCTACCTCCTCGTCCTTCATTACACATCACTGCCACCTCCCCATATTTCATCACACACCACCTCCACCTCCCTATCCTTCATCACACACCACCTCTACCTCCTCGTCTTTCATCGCCGCCTCCACCTCCTTATCCTTCATCACACACCACCACCACCTCCTCATCCTTCATCACACACCACCATCACCTCCTTATCCTTCATCACACATCACCTCCACCTCCTCATCCTTCATCACACACCACCACCACCTCCTCATCCTTCATCACACACCACCACCTCCTCATCCTTCATCACACACCACCACCACCTCACCATCCTTCATCACACACCACCACCACCTCCTCATCCTTCATCACACACCACCACCACCTCACCATCCTTCATCACACACCACCACCACCTCCTCATCCTTCATCACACACCACCTCTACCTCCTTGTCTTTCATCACACACCACCACCACCTCCTCATCCTTCATCACACACCACCTCTACCTCCTTGTCTTTCATCGCCGCCTCCACCTCCCTGACCTCCCCAATACTCATATCTGTAGGTCTCGGTGTCTCGCTCTCTCACATACAGGAAGTTCCCAGTGACACATTGCCTCTCATTTCTGTACAATGTGGTTTTCTGTTCACCATGAGAGCCGGGATCACACCTTCTGCTGGTAGACAGCCTGTGACTGCATCTCACCTTCTTCTGAGTATACAGATCACCTTCTTCTGAGTATACAGATCACCTTCTTCTGAGTATACAGATCACCTTCTTCTGAGTATACGGATCTCCTTCTTCTGAGTATACAGATCTCCTTCTTCTGAGTATACAGATCACCTTCTTCTGAGTATACAGATCACCTTCTTCTGAGTATACAGATCACCTTCTTCTGAGTATACAGATCTCCTTCTTCTGAGTATACAGATCTCCTTCTTCTGAGTATACGGATCACCTTCTTCTGAGTATACAGATCACCTTCTTCTGAGTATACGGATCTCCTTCTTCTGAGTATACGGATCTCCTTCTTCTGAGTATACAGATCACCTTCTTCTGAGTATACAGATCACCTTCTTCTGAGTATACAGATCACCTTCTTCTGAGTATACAGATCTCCTTCTTCTGAGTATACAGATCTCCTTCTGAGTATACAGATCACCTTCTTCTGAGTATACGGATCACCTTCTTCTGAGTATACAGATCACCTTCTTCTGAGTATACGGATCTCCTTCTTCTGAGTATACAGATCACCTTCTTCTGAGTATACAGATCACCTTCTTCTGAGTATACAGATCTCCTTCTTCTGAGTATACGGATCTCCTTCTGAGTATACAGATCTCCTTCTTCTGAGTATACAGATCTCCTTCTTCTGAGTATACAGATCTCCTTCTTCTGAGTATACAGATCACCTTCTTCTGAGTATACAGATCTCCTTCTTCTGAGTATACAGATCACCTTCTTCTGAGTATACAGATCACTTTATTCTGAGTATACGGATCACTTTATTCTGAGTATACAGATCTCCTTCTTCTGAGTATACGGATCTCCTTCTTCTGAGTATACAGATCACTTTATTCTGAGTATATGGATCACTTTATTCTGAGTATACGGATCACTTTATTCTGAGTATACGGATCACCTTCTTCTGAGTATACGGATCACTTTATTCGGAGTATACGGATCACTTTATTCTGAGTATACAGATCACTTTATTCTGAGTATACAGATCACCTTCTTCTGAGTATACAGATCACTTTATTCGGAGTATACGGATCACTTTATTCTGAGTATACGGATCACTTTATTCTGAGTATACGGATCACTTTATTCTGAGTATACAGATCACTTTATTCTGAGTATACAGATCTCCTTCTTCTGAGTATACAGATCACTTTATTCTGAGTATACAGATCTCCTTCTTCTGAGTATACGGATCACCTTCTTCTGAGTATACAGATCACCTTCTTCTGAGTATACGGATCTCCTTCTTCTGAGTATACGGATCTCCTTCTTCTGAGTATACAGATCACCTTCTTCTGAGTATACAGATCACCTTCTTCTGAGTATACAGATCACCTTCTTCTGAGTATACAGATCTCCTTCTTCTGAGTATACAGATCTCCTTCTGAGTATACAGATCACCTTCTTCTGAGTATACGGATCACCTTCTTCTGAGTATACAGATCACCTTCTTCTGAGTATACGGATCTCCTTCTTCTGAGTATACAGATCACCTTCTTCTGAGTATACAGATCACCTTCTTCTGAGTATACAGATCTCCTTCTTCTGAGTATACGGATCTCCTTCTGAGTATACAGATCTCCTTCTTCTGAGTATACAGATCTCCTTCTTCTGAGTATACAGATCTCCTTCTTCTGAGTATACAGATCACCTTCTTCTGAGTATACAGATCTCCTTCTTCTGAGTATACAGATCACCTTCTTCTGAGTATACAGATCACTTTATTCTGAGTATACGGATCACTTTATTCTGAGTATACAGATCTCCTTCTTCTGAGTATACGGATCTCCTTCTTCTGAGTATACAGATCACTTTATTCTGAGTATATGGATCACTTTATTCTGAGTATACGGATCACTTTATTCTGAGTATACGGATCACCTTCTTCTGAGTATACGGATCACTTTATTCGGAGTATACGGATCACTTTATTCTGAGTATACAGATCACTTTATTCTGAGTATACGGATCACTTTATTCTGAGTATACAGATCACTTTATTCTGAGTATACAGATCACCTTCTTCTGAGTATACAGATCACTTTATTCTGAGTATATGGATCACTTTATTCGGAGTATACGGATCACTTTATTCTGAGTATACGGATCACTTTATTCTGAGTATACGGATCACTTTATTCTGAGTATACGGATCACTTTATTCTGAGTATACGGATCACTTTATTCTGAGTATACGGATCACTTTATTCGGAGTATACGGATCACTTTATTCTGAGTATACGGATCACTTTATTCTGAGTATACGGATCACTTTATTCTGAGTATACAGATCACCTTCTTCTGAGTATACAGATCACTTTATTCTGAGTATATGGATCACTTTATTCTGAGTATACGGATCACTTTATTCTGAGTATACGGATCACCTTCTTCTGAGTATACGGATCACTTTATTCGGAGTATACGGATCACTTTATTCTGAGTATACAGATCACTTTATTCTGAGTATACAGATCACCTTCTTCTGAGTATACGGATCACTTTATTCGGAGTATACGGATCACTTTATTCTGAGTATACGGATCACTTTATTCTGAGTATACGGATCACTTTATTCTGAGTATACGGATCACTTTATTCTGAGTATACGGATCACTTTATTCTGAGTATACGGATCACTTTATTCTGAGTATACGGATCACTTTATTCGGAGTATACGGATCACTTTATTCGGAGTATACGGATCACTTTATTCTGAGTATACGGATCACTTTATTCGGAGTATACGGATCACTTTATTCTGAGTATACAGATCACTTTATTCTGAGTATACAGATCACTTTATTCGGAGTATACGGATCACTTTATTCTGAGTATACAGATCACCTTCTTCTGAGTATACAGATCACTTTATTCTGAGTATACAGATCACCTTCTTCTGAGTATACGGATCTCCTTCTTCTGAGTATACGGATCTCCTTCTTCTGAGTATACAGATCACCTTCTTCTGAGTATACAGATCACCTTCTTCTGAGTATACAGATCACCTTCTTCTGAGTATACAGATCACCTTCTTCTGAGTATACGGATCTCCTTCTTCTGAGTATACAGATCACCTTCTTCTGAGTATACAGATCTCCTTCTTCTGAGTATACGGATCTCCTTCTGAGTATACGGATCTCCTTCTTCTGAGTATACAGATCACCTTCTTCTGAGTATACAGATCTCCTTCTTCTGAGTATACAGATCTCCTTCTTCTGAGTATACAGATCTCCTTCTTCTGAGTATACAGATCACCTTCTTCTGAGTATACAGATCACCTTCTTCTGAGTATACGGATCTCCTTCTTCTGAGTATACGGATCTCCTTCTTCTGAGTATACGGATCTCCTTCTTCTGAGTATACAGATCACCTTCTTCTGAGTATACAGATCTCCTTCTTCTGAGTATACGGATCTCCTTCTTCTGAGTATACGGATCTCCTTCTTCTGAGTATACAGATCTCCTTCTTCTGAGTATACAGATCACCTTCTTCTGAGTATACAGATCTCCTTCTTCTGAGTATACGGATCACTTTCTTCTGAGTATACGGATCACCTTCTTCTGAGTATACGGATCTCCTTCTTCTGAGTATACAGATCTCCTTCTTCTGAGTATACAGATCTCCTTCTTCTGAGTATACAGATCACCTTCTTCTGAGTATACAGATCACCTTCTTCTGAGTATACAGATCACCTTCTTCTGAGTATACAGATCTCCTTCTTCTGAGTATACAGATCTCCTTCTGAGTATACAGATCTCCTTCTTCTGAGTATACAGATCTCCTTCTTCTGAGTATACAGATCTCCTTCTTCTGAGTATACAGATCTCCTTCTTCTGAGTATACGGATCACCTTCTTCTGAGTATACAGATCACCTTCTTCTGAGTATACGGATCACCTTCTTCTGAGTATACAGATCACCTTCTTCTGAGTATACGGATCACCTTCTTCTGAGTATACAGATGTACTTCTTCTGAGTATACAGATCTCCTTCTTCTGAGTATACAGATCACTTTATTCTGAGTATACAGATCACCTTCTTCTGAGTATACAGATCTCCTTCTTCTGAGTATACAGATCACTTTATTCTGAGTATACAGATCACCTTCTTCTGAGTATACGGATCTCCTTCTTCTGAGTATACAGATCACCTTCTTCTGAGTATACAGATCACCTTCTTCTGAGTATACGGATCTCCTTCTTCTGAGTATACAGATCACCTTCTTCTGAGTATACGGATCTCCTTCTTCTGAGTATACAGATCTCCTTCTTCTGAGTATACAGATCACTTTATTCTGAGTATACAGATCTCCTTCTTCTGAGTATACAGATCACCTTCTTCTGAGTATACGGATCTCCTTCTTCTGAGTATACGGATCACTTTATTCTGAGTATACAGATCTCCTTCTTCTGAGTATACGGATCACTTTATTCTGAGTATACGGATCACTTTATTCTGAGTATACAGATCTCCTTCTTCTGAGTATACGGATCACTTTATTCTGAGTATACAGATCTCCTTCTTCTGAGTATACGGATCACTTTATTCTGAGTATACGGATCACTTTATTCTGAGTATACGGATCACTTTATTCTGAGTATACGGATCACTTTATTCGGAGTATACGGATCACTTTATTCTGAGTATACAGATCACTTTATTCGGAGTATACGGATCACTTTATTCTGAGTATACAGATCACTTTATTCGGAGTATACGGATCACTTTATTCTGAGTATACAGATCACTTTATTCTGAGTATACAGATCACTTTATTCTGAGTATACGGATCACTTTATTCTGAGTATACAGATCACTTTATTCTGAGTATACGGATCACTTTATTCGGAGTATACAGATCACTTTATTCTGAGTATACAGATCACTTTATTCTGAGTATACAGATCACTTTATTCTGAGTATACGGATCACTTTATTCTGAGTATACAGATCTCCTTCTTCTGAGTATACAGATCTCCTTCTTCTGAGTATACGAATCACTTTATTCGGAGTATACAGATCACTTTATTCTGAGTATACAGATCACCTTCTTCTGAGTATACGGATCACTTTATTCTGAGTATACGGATCACTTTATTCGGAGTATACAGATCACTTTATTTGGAGTATACGGATCACTTTATTCTGAGTATACAGATCACCTTCTTCTGAGTATACGGATCACTTTATTCTGAGTATACAGAATGCAATGGAATCCCAGTGATCAGTCTGCGCACCTGACAGCCATCATTCCATCATTAGGTATGTATTCATAGAAAAATTTCATTACCGTCCATAATCCTGTCCTGTCAAAGTCCCTAAATGATATAATCCGGACTATAATCCCGTCCTGACAAAGTTCTGGGTTGTCAGGAACCATGAATCAGACGGAGACAGAAAATGCAGTAAAAATCAAACCAACCTGAGGGAGGAAGTGGAGACGGATCTCCTATCACAAATTGGATTAGCAGCAAGGATGGGAAGTGTTATCATAATGGGGGATTTTAATTATCCAGACATAGACTGGGCGGAGGGAACCGCGCATTCATTTAAGGCTCACCAGTTCCTTAATGTCTTGCAGGACAATTTTATGGGTCAGATGGTAGACGCACCAACTAGAAATAAAACATTACTAGATCTACTGATTACCAACAATACAGACCTGATCACAGATGTGGAAATATGGGGCAATTTAGGTAACAGCGATCACAGGTCAATTAGTTTCAGTATAAATCACACAAATAGGAAACATAAAGGGAACACAAAGACACTGAATTTCAAAAGAGCCAACTTCCCTAAACTACAAACCTTGCTAAAAGGCATAAATTGGGATAAAATATTAGGAACAAAGAATACGGAGGAGAAATGGGTTTGCTTTAAGAGCATATTAAATAAGGGCATTAGCCAATGTATCCCATTGGGTAATAAATTTAAAAGAGCGAACAAAAGTCCTGGATGGCTTAACTCCAATGTAAAAATGCATATAAAAGCAAAGGAGAAGGCCTTCAAAAAATACAGGGTTGAGGGATCATCATCAGCATTCAGACTTTATAAAGAATGCAACAAGAAATGTAAGGGTGCAATTAGGACGGCTAAGATAGAACATGAAAGACACATAGCGGAGGAGAGCAAAAAAATCCCAAGAAATTCTTTAAGTATGTAAACAGTAAAAAAGGGAGGACAGACCATATTGGCCCCATAAAGAATGAGGAAGGACATCTGGTTACAAAGGATGGGGAGATGGCGAAGGTATTGAATTTATTCTTCTCCTCAGTCTTCACGAGTGAATCGGGGGGCTTCAGTAACCAAAACTGCAGTGTTTATCCTCATGACACAACACAGGAAGCACCTACATGGTTAACAGAGGACGGAATTAAAATTAGACTTGAGAAACTTAACATTAATAAATCACCGGGACCAGATGGCTTGCATCCGAGGGTACTTAGGGAACTCAGTCAAGTGATTGCCAGACCGTTGTTCCTAATTTTTACAGTCTATTGACTGGAATGGTACCAGCTGATTGGAGAAAAGCCAATGTAGCACCAATATTTAAAAAGGGCCCAAAATACATCCCTGGGAATTACAGACCAGTTAGCCTAACATCAATAGTATGTAAACTCTTGGAGGGGATGATAAGGGACTATATACAAGATTTTAGTATTAAGAACGATATCATTAGCAGTAATCAGCATGGATTCATGAAGAATCGTTCTTGCCAAACCAATCTATTAACCTTCTATGAGGAGGTGAGTTGCCATCTAGATAAAGGAAGGCCCGTAGACGTGGTGTATCTGGATTTTGCAAAAGCATTTGACACAGTTCCCCATAAACGTTTACTGTACAAAATAAGGTGCGTTGGCATGGACCATAGGGTGAGTACATGGATTGAAAACTGGCTACAAGGGCGAGTTCAGAGGGTGGTGATAAATGGGGAGTACTCAGAATGGTCAGGGGTGGGTAGTGGGGTTCCCCAGGGTTCTGTGCTGGGACCAATCCTATTTAATTTGTTCATAAACGATCTGGAGGATGGGATAAACAGTTCAATCTCTGTATTTGTGGACAATACTAAGCTAAGCAGGGCAATAACTTCTCCACAGGATGTGGAAACCTTGCAAGAAGATCTGATCAAATGAATGGGGGAGGGGCGACTACATGGCAAATGAGGTTCAATGTAGAAAAATGTAAAATAATGCATTTGGGTGGCAAAAATCTGAATGCAATCTATAGACTGGGGGGAGAACCTCAGGGGGATCTAGGATGGAAAAGGACCTGGGGGTCCTAGTAGATGATAGGCTCAGCAATGACATGCAATGCCAAGCTGCTGCTAACAAAGCAAACAGAATATTGGCATTAAAAAGGGATCAACTCCAGAGATAAAACGATAATTCTCCCGCTCTACAAGACTCTGGTCCGGCTGCATCTGGAGTATGCTGTCCAGTTCTGGGCACCAGTCCTCAGGAAGGATGTACTGGAAATGGAGCGAGTACAAAGAAGGGCAACAAAGCTAATAAAGGGTCTGGAGGATCTTAGTTATGAGGAAAGGTTGTGAGCTCTGAACTTATTCTCTCTGGAGAAGAGACGCTTGAGAGGGGATATGATTTCAATGTATAAATACCGGACTGGTGACCCCACATTATATAAATACCGGACTGGTGACCCCACAATATATAAATACCGGACTGGTGACCCCACAATATATAAATACCGGACTGGTGACCCCACAATATATAAATACCGGACTGGTGACCCCACAATATACAAATACCGGACTGGTGACCCCACAATATACAAATACCGGACTGGTGACCCCACAATATACAAATACCGGACTGGTGACCCCACAATATATAAATACCAGACTGGTGACCCCACAATATATAAATACCGGACTGGTGACCCCACAATATATAAATACCGGACTGGTGACCCCACAATATATAAATACCGGACTGGTGACCCCACAATATACAAATACCGGACTGGTGATCCCACAATATACAAATACCGGACTGGTGACCCCACAATATATAAATACCGGACTGGTGACCCCACAATATACAAATACCGGACTGGTGACCCCATAATATATAAATACCGGACTGGTGACCCCACAATATACAAATACCGGACTAGTGACACCACAATGTATAAATACCAGACTGGTAACCCTACAATAGAAATAAAACTTTTTCGCAGAAGAGAGTTTAATAAGACTCGTGGCCACTCATTACAATTAGAAGAAAAGAGGTTTAACCTTAAACTATGTAGAGGGTTCTTTACTGTAAGAGCGGCAAGGATGTGGAATTCCCTTCCACAGGCGGTGGTCTCAGCGGGGAGCATTGATAGCTTCAAGAAACTATTAGATAAGCACCTGAATGACCGCAACATACAGGGATATATAATGTAATACTGACATATATTCAGACACATAGGTTGAACTTGTGTCTTTTTTCAACCTCACCTACTATGTAACTATTTAATATTGTGGTAAAAATGGTACAAATAGTAAATGTAGTCAAAACATAGCCAGGGTTCAGTAACCAAATCGGGTAGTCAGAACAAGCCAGGAAATCAGGGAGACAGAGATCAGCATAGTCAGAGCACCGGACAGGATCCAGAAGGGACTTCAGCTAGGCAAGTCTTCAACAGGAACACAGCAGAGAGTCTCCAGATATGTTGACCAAGGCGAAGGCACAGGAGATCTAATCCATACAGCTCAAATAGCCAGCAAATTTTGTTAACAAGCAGGATATCATCACCAGGTGAGTCACTGTAGAACGATGAGTTCTGGCAATTAACCAACAGCTGAGCTCTGAGAAGGGAGGGCTGAGCCCAGCCCTGACAGTACCCCCTCCTCAATGACCCCTCCCCCTCGGAGGGACACCAGGTTTGAGGGGAAAACGTCTATGGAAATCACGTTAGAGGACAGGGGCATGTATGTCTGAAGATGAGACCCAAGAGCGTTCCTCCGGACCGTACCCCTTCCAATCCACCAGGTACTGTATGCGCCCACGGAATCTACGGAAGTCAATAATGGATTGTACTTCATACTCCTCATGGTTTTCAACCTGTACTGGGTGACGACGTGGCACTGAGGTGGTGAAGTGGTTGCACACCAAAGGTTTTAATAAGGAGACATGGAATACATTAGAGATACGCATAATAGAAGGAAGGTCTAAAGTGTAAGCCACTGGGTTGATCCTACGGAGAATACGGAAAGGCCCAATAAGCCGAGGTGCGAACTTCAGTTAGCAAACATGGAGTCGAAGGTTGCGAGATGACAGCCAGACCCTCTCCTCAACTTGGTAGGAAGGCGCAGGTAGGCGTCAGAGGTCAGCATGGAGATTGTACCTATGATTAGCACGTTGCAAGGACTCTTGGACCTGTACCCAAGTGGAATGAAGACCACAGAGATGCTCTTCTAATGCAGGAATGCTCTGAGGAACAAAGGAGTCAGGCAACATGGATGGCTGGAAACCATAATTCGCCATGAATGGAGATAATCTGGAAGCATTATTGACGGCAGTATTGTAAGCAAACTCCGCCAACAGTAAAAAGATCAGACCAGTTGTTATGATGGTCAGAAATGTAGCAACATAGAAACTGCTCCAAGGACTGGTTGGCTCGTTCTGCGGCGTCATTAGACTCATTAGACTGCAGGGGATACGCAGAGAAGGAAAGCTGAATATCCCAACTGTGCACAAAAGGCCAAAATCTGGATACAAACTGACTACCCCGTCCAAGACGATCACCTTGGGTAGCCCATGTAATCGAAAGATCTGCCGAGCAAAAATGGAAGCCAATTCTTTGGATGTAGGCAACTCCTTAAGTGGAATGCAATGTGACATTTTAGAGAACTGGTCAACCACCATAAGGATAATGCCCCGTACACACGGTCGGACATTGATCGGACATTCCGACAACAAAATCCTAGGATTTTTTCCGACGGATGTTTGCTCAAACTTGTCTTGCATACACACGGTCACACATAGTTGTCGGAAAACCCGATCATTCTGAACGCGGTGACGTAAAACACGTACGTCTGGACTATAAACGGGGCAGTGGCCAATAGCTTTCATCTCTTTATTTATTCTGAGCATGCGTGGCACTTTGTCCGTCGGATTTGTGTACACACGATCGGAATTTTCTACAACGGATTTTGTTGTCGGAAAATTTTATATCCTGCTCTCAAACTTTGTGTGTCGGAAAATCCGATGGAAAATGTGTGATGGAGCCCACACACGGTCGGAATTTCCGACAACAAGGTCCTATCACACATTTTCTGTCAGAAAATGCGACCGTGTGTACGGGGCATATCTGTGTTGCCCTGGGTGTTGGGTAACTCCACAATAAAATCCATAGACAGGTGGGTCCAGGGCCTCTCTCTATTGGGTATGGGTTGTAGGAAGCCCGCTGAAAGGTGTTGTGGTGTCTTACTCATAGCACACACGGAACAAGCGTTAGCGTAGGATCAGGATGTGCCAACACAGGAGCAGAAACAAAAGCAGCCTTGAGACTCTCAAAGGCCTCAATGGACTCTGGAGACCAACTCTGTGGGTTACTGTCCTTTCTGGTCATATCAGTCAGGGGCTTGACCAGAGACGAGAAGTTACGAATAAACATCCGATAATAATTGGCAAAGCCAAAAAAATGTTGCAGTGGACGTAAATCCACGGGCCGGGGCCACTGTAGGATTGCTGAAAGTTTCTCTGGGCCCATCGATAAACCAGCAGTAGAAATGACATAACCCAGGAATTTAACCTGTTCATGATGGAACTCGCACTTCTCCAGTTTACAATAGAGATTGTTATTTCTTAGTTTCTGAAGCACATGACAGACATCTGTGTGGTGGCTCTCTAGGGACTTGGAAAATATGAGGATACCGTCGAGATAAACCACCACACATAACTGCAACAAATCTCGGAGAACAAACTGCCGGAGTATTGCAAAGCCAAAAGACATTACTAGGTACTCATAATGGCCTGTTCTGGTATTAAACGCAGTTTTCCATTCCTTGCCTTCCTTGATCCTCATGAGATTGCATGCCCCTCTCAAATACAGCTTTGTGAAAACCGTTGCTCCCTTGAGGCGGTCAAATAACTCCATAATCAACGGAATTGGATAAGCATTCTTAATCGTGAAACAAGTGAGACCCCTATAATCAATACAAGGTATCAGTTCACTCTTCTTCTTCACAAAGAAGAAGCCAGCACCAGCAGGAGACGAGGATTTGCGGATTAATCCTCGAGAAAATGCGTCAACAGCATACTCCTCCATGGTTTTGTCCTCTGAGACCGAAAAAGGGTAAACCCGGTCACGAGGGGGTATGGCACCAGGTTGAAGCTAAATTGCGCAGTCATACGACCGGTGTGAAGGCAAACTACCGGCTTGACCTTTGTCAAAGACATCACTAAATTCGTGGTACTCCTCCGGCAGGGGGGAGAGTGAAGAGGAGCACAAGACTTTAGCCACTTTCTGAAAACATGTTTCACTGCATTGTGGTGACCAGGAGAGAACCTCAGCATGAAGCCAATCAAAAGAGGGGTTGTGCCTCTGTAACCAAGGATAACTAATAACCACCAGAAAATGAGGAGAGGAAATGACTTGGAATTGGATTGTCTCATGGGGAAGAGCCAGTACGGCCATGGACAACAGAACCGTCTCATGGGTCACATGGGCAGGCTGTAGAGGTCTCCCATCAAGAGCCTCAATGGCAAGTGGAGTGTCACGAAGCTGCAGCGGAATCGAGTGCGCATACAGGCCTGTAGCCCCAGAGTCGATTAGAGCCTGTATCTCGACGGACGACTCAGCCCAAGAAAGGGTGACCAAAACCAGGGGCTTATCCTTCTGGATAACTAGGGACGTAACAATGCCACCTAAGGCGCCTTTCACACAGACGGCTATTCTGCCGTAGTTAAAAGCATGTTTTTTTCCTGTGGAATTCAAGACTCCAGGCACTGTGATCAGCTGCATTTGCACAGTGCGATTAGCTGCGGTTGCATTTAGCTGCGGTTTGCCATCTCCATGGCAACCCGACAGGGTACCGACTCGCACTGTTTGGTATGAATCTTGAGGGGGAACTCCACGCCAAATTTTAAATAAAAAACCGGCATGGGTTCCCCCTTCAAGAGCATACCACGCCCTTCGGTCTGGTATGGATGTTAAGGGGAACCCCCTACGCCGAAAAAAGGCATGGGGTCCCCCCCAAAATCCATACCAGACCCTTATTCGAGCACGCAGCCCGGTCGGTCAGGAAAGAGGGTGGGGACGAGTGAGCGCCCCCCCCCTCCTGAACCATACCAGGCCGCATGCCCTCAACATGGGGGGTGTGCTTTGGGGAGGGGGCGCCCTGCGACCCCCCCACCCCAAAGCACCTTGTCCCCATGTTGATGAGGACAAGGGCCTCTTCCCGACAACCCTGGCTGTTAGTTGTCAGGGTCTGCGGGCGGGGGGCTGATCGGAATCTGGGAGCCCCCTTTAATAAGGGGGCCCCCAGATCCCAGCTCCCCACCCTATGTGAATAGGTATGGGGTACATGGTACCCCTACCCATTCACCTGGGGGAAAAAGTGTCAATAAAAAAAACACTACACAGTAATTTATTAGACAGCTCCGGGTTTTCTTCCGGCTTCGGGGGTCTTCTTCCGACTTCAGGGGTCTCTCCGGTTCTTCTCCGCGCTCTCCGGGTCTTCTGCTGGGCTCCTCCGCTATCTTCTGCTCTTTTGCCTCTCTTTTGCTAGCGGTGGCCCGGACTTCTGCCTTCTTCCTTCTTCCCTCTTCTTTTCTTCCGAACGGCCAGGGTTGTCGGGAAAAGGTCCTCATCAACATGGGGACAAGGTGCTTTGGGGTGGGGGGGCCCGCAGGACGCCCCCTCCCCCAAAGCACCCACCCCCCTATGTTGAGGGCATGCGGCCTGGTACGGTTCAGGAGGGGGGGGGGGGGCGCTCGCCCGTCCCCACCCCTTTCCTGAACAACCGGGCTGCGTGCTCGGATAAGGGTCTGGTATGGATTTTGGGGAGGACCCCACGCCTTTTTTTGGCGTAGGGGGTTCCTCTCAAAATCCATACCAGACCTAAGGGCCTGGTAAGCCCCTGGGGGGAACCCACGCCGTTTTTTTAATTTAAAATTTGGCATGGAGTTCCACCTCAAGATTCATACCAAACAGTGCCGGGCATTGGCGGGGATCCGAGTCGGATCCCGTGCTTGTCGCTCATTGGGAAAGGAAAAATCATTTTTCCTTTCCCGATGAGCAGCTCAGCGCTGTTATCCGCAGCTGACACAGTGCACTGCGGTTATGTGCCGATAGCTGCGCTAAATCGCTCCTGGACGCAGTCAATTCTATTTTTTCTATCCGCACGGAACCACATGTAACTAAATCACAGCTAAACGCATTGTGTGAATGGGGCCATAGGAAAGCATTGTGTGCTTTTAGCTGCGGTAGAAAACTAGAAAATCCGCAGCTAAAGGCACCATTCTATCCGTCCGTGTGAAAGGGGCCTAAGGTCTGTCCCCTACAGGACCTCAGGTGCAAGCGTTTCCCCGGACGGGTAGGACAAGACTTCAAAAAGTGACCAGCCTGGCCACAATAAAGGCTCAATCTCTCCCTCCTCCTAAAGGCTCTCTCATCCGCAGAGAGATGCGTGAAGCCCAACTGCATGGGTTCTACTTCACTGACCGACTCGGTACCAGGAGGCATGGGAGGTGAGGGAGGCACGGGTGGGATTGTAGAGCTCGGAGACAAACGTACAGGAGGCCTCAGCAAGCGCTCCTTAAAGGAAGGTCTTTCTCGGAGTCTGGAGTCAATGAGAATGGCAAACGTGATCAACCTCTCCAGCTCAGTGGGTATATCTCGGGCTGCTATCTCATCTTGGCTGTTATCTGAGAGACCATGAGAAAAAGCAGCCATGAGAGCCTCATAGTTCCAAGCAACATCTGCTGCCAGAGTACGGATGTCAATAGCGTAATCGGCAACAGTTCTCGTACTCTGTTTGATGGACATGAGGCACTTGGCAGCAGAAGCGGAGCGTGCGGGAACGTCAAATACCCTATTAAAGGAAGCCACAAACTCAGGGTAACACAAGACAACAGGTTTTTGCGTCTCCCATAAAGGGTTTGCCCAGGCCAAGGCTCTCTCAGAAAGCAAAGATATCACAAAATCTACTGTCAAAAACTCCTGGGGCAGCATCTCAAAATATATCTCAATCTGGTTGAGAAACCCTCTGCATAGAACTGGATTGCCCCCAAATCGCTGAGGAAGCGAAGCGGAACCAGACATACCTCTTATAGAGGTAATATTCGAGACGGGTGCCTGCACAGAGACTGGAGCAGCAGTAGAGAAGGCCTGCAACTCAGGCTGTACCGGAGCAGCCACAGTGGGAGGGTCCAGGCGAGCCGTGTGACTCGGGAGTGTTTGTATCGCTATGGCAAACTGATCCATGTGGTGATCCTGGTCATCCAAACTGTAAAAAATATTACCAACAAATGGATTGCCTGCATCTTCTGAATTCATGGCCTTCGCCTACTGTCAGGACCATGAATCAGACCGAGACAAAAGTACAGTTAATCACACCATTTAATATTGTGGTAAAAATTTTACAAATAATAAATGTAGTCAAAACATAGCCATGTTTTGGTAACCAAATCGGGTAGTCAGAACAAACCAGGAAATCAGGGAGCCAGAGATCAGCGTAGTCAGAGCATCAGACAGGATCAGGAACCAGAAGGGACGTCAGCCAGGCAAGTCTTCAACAGGAACACAGCAGAGAGTCTCTAGATATGTTGACCAAGGCGAAGGCACAGGAGATCCAAACCAAGCAGCTTAATTAGCCAGCAGGGCTTGTTAACGAGCAGGATATGATCATCAGGTGAGTCACTGTGGAATGATGAGCTCTGAGAAGGGAGGGCTGAGCCCAGCCCTGATATGAGTAAACCCGTCCTGACAAAGTCCCTATAATATATAATGTGGATAATCCTGTACTGACAAAGTCCCTATAATATATAATGTGGGTAATCCTGTACTGAGAAAGTCCCTATAATATATAATCTGGACTATAATCCTGTCCTGACAAAGCCCCTATAATATATAATGTGGATAATCCTGTCCTGACAAAGTCCCCATAATATATAATGTGGATAATCCTGTCCTGACAAAGTCCCTATAATATATAATATGGATAATCCTGTCCTGACAAAGTCCCTATAATATATAATGTGGATAATCCTGTCCTGACAAAGTCCTTATAATATATAATCTGGACTATAGTCCTGTCCTGACAAAGTCCCTATAATATATAATGTGGATAATCCTGTACTGACAAAGTCCCCATGATATATAATGTGGATAATCCTGTCCTGACAAAGTCCCTATAATATATAATATGGATAATCCTGTCCTGACAAAGTCCCTGTAATATATAATATGGATAATCCTGTCCTGACAAAGTCCCTATAATATATAATGTGGATAATCCTGTCCTGACAAAGTCCCTGTAATATATAATATGGATAATCCTGTCCTGACAAAGTCCCTATAATATATAATGTGGATAATCCTGTCCTGACAAAGTCCCCATGATATATAATGTGGATAATCCTGTCCTGACAAAGTCCCTATAATATATAATATGGATAATCCTGTCCTGACAAAGTCCCTGTAATATATAATATGGATAATCCTGTCCTGACAAAGTCCCTATAATATATAATGTGGATAATCCTGTCCTGACAAAGTCCCTGTAATATATAATATGGATAATCCTGTCCTGACAAAGTCCCTATAATATATAATCCGGACTATAAACCTGTCCTGACAAAGTCCAGGATTTAGAACAGGATGCCGCACACCGGATAAAGCTGAAAAATCTTCTTTATTGTACCTGACAAAGTCGGCAGTGTGTTTTGGCCTATGTGGTCTCAGTCACAGCTGTTTAATAAGCTCCATTTATGTCTATTAAACACTCCCAGTCATAGTGGGATGGGCTAACTACCTTTATCTTTGTCAGTACACACCCATAGTGGGAGGGGCTAATCACCTTTACCTGTGCCAGTACATACTCATCACAATCCTTACTAAAGAAGAAATATGGGACAGCTGAGCTGACATTCTATTGCAATGTAACATAGTGAATATCTACCTCCATACACCAATCCATGCAATCCGCATCCTCCACCTCTGATATAGGAAATACAATAATTGTCTATTTTACGGGGTTCATTATCTACAGAAGGCTTCTATGGGTGCTGGTTCCTCCCTATATGGGTTGGTGGGAGGAGTCAGTGGTAGGGGCATGATATCGGTGGGGGAAGGTGTAGATAATACATTGTTAGACTTTGTTGTCTAACAATGTCTCTCGGTAATAATAATTCCAGATTTCACTCTCATCTAAATGGAAACACAGTTGACGGATATCAATGGAACCCAATGTTTGAGTCTGGGGACTATGTGGAGAACCCATCCAAAAACAACCAGAGAGATCCTACATAGCAGAGCCCACCAGAGAGATCCTACATAGCAGAGCCCACCAGAGAGATCCTACATAGCAGAGCCCACCAGAGAGATCCTACATAGCAGAGCCCACCAGAGAGCTCCTACATAGCAGAGCCTACCAGAGAGCTCCTACATAGCAGAGCCCATCAGAGAGCTCCTACATAGCAGAGCCCACCAGAGAGGTCCCACATAGCAGAGTCCATCAGAGAGCTCCTACATAGCAGAGCCCACCAGAGAGGTCCCACATAGCAGAGCCCATCAGAGAGCTCCTACATAGCAGAGCCCACCAGAGAGATCCTACATAGCAGAGCCCACCAGAGAGATAATACATAGCAGAGCCCACCAGAGAGGTCCCACATAGCAGAGCCCACCAGAGAGCTCCTACATAGCAGAGCCCACCAGATAGATCCTACATAGCAGAGCCCACCAGAGAGATCCTACATAGCAGAGCCCACCAGAGAGCTCCTACATAGCAGAGCCCATCAGAGAGCTCCTACATAGCAGAGCCCACCAGAGAGATCCTACATAGCAGAGCCCACCAGAGAGCTCCTACATAGCAGAGCCCATCAGAGAGCTCCTACATAGCAGAGCCCACCAGAGAGATCCTACATAGCAGAGCCCACCAGAGAGCTCCTACATAGCAGAGCCCACTAGAGAGCTCCGACATAGCAGAGCCAACCAGAGAGATCCTACATAGCAGAGCCCACCAGAGAGATCCTACATAGCAGAGCCCACCAGAGAGCTCCTACATAGCAGAGCCCACCAGAGAGCTCCGACATAGCAGAGCCCACCAGAGAGATCCTACATAGCAGAGTCCATCAGAGAGATCCTACATAGCAGAGCCCACCAGAGAGATCCTACATAGCAGAGCCCACCAGAGAGCTCCTACATAGCAGAGCCCACCAGAGAGCTCCTACATAGCAGAGCCCACCAGAGAGCTCCGACATAGCAGAGCCCATCAGAGATATCCTACATAGCAGAGTCCATCAGAGAGATCCTACATAGCAGAGCCCACCAGAGAGATCCCACATAGCAGAGCCCATCAGAGAGATCCTACATAGCAGAGCCAACCAGAGAGGTCCCACATAGCAGAGCCCATCAGAGAGCTCCTACATAGCAGAGCCCACCAGAGAGATCCTACATAGCAGAGCCCACCAGAGAGGTCCCACATAGTACAGCCCATCAGAGAGCTCCTACATAGCAGAGCCCACCAGATAGATCCTACATAGCAGAGCCCACAAGAGAGATTCTACATAGCAGAGCCCACCAGAGAGCTCCTACATAGCAGAGCCCACAAGATAGATCCTACATAGCAGAGCCCACCAGAGAGATCCTACCTAGAAGAGCCCACCAGAGAGATCCTACATAGCAGTACCCACCAGAAAGCTCCTACATAGCAGAGCCCATCATAGATATCCTACATAGCAGAGCCCACCAGAAAGATCCTACATAGCAGAGCCCACCAGAGAGATCCTACATAGCAGAGCCCACCAGAGAGATCCTACATAGCAGAGCCCATCAGAGAGATCCTACATAGCAGAGCCCACCAGACAGATCCTACATAGCAGAGCCCACCAATGAGATCCTACATAGCAAAGCGCACCAGAGAGATCCTACATAGCAGAGCCCACCAGAGAGATCCTACATAGCAGAGCCCACCAGAGAGTATTAACATAGCAGAGCCCAACAGAGAGCTCCTACATAGCAGAGCCCACCAGAGAGCATTTACATAGCAGAGTCCACCAGAGAGATCCTACGAAGCAGAGCCCACCAGAGAGATCCTACATAGAAGAGCTCACCAGAGAGCTCCTACATAGCAGAGCCCACCAGAGAGATCCTACATAGCAGAGCCCTCCAGAGAGATCCTACATAGCAGAGTCCACCAGAGAGGTCCTACATAGCAGAGCCCACCAGAGAGCTCATACATAGCAGAGCCCACCAGAGAGATCTTACATAGCAGAGCCCACCAAAGAGATCCTACATAGCAGAGCCCACCAGAGAGCATCTACATAGCAGAGCCCATCAAAGAGATCCTACATAGCAGAGCCCATGAGAGAGATCCTACATAGCAGAGCCCACCAGAGAGATCCTACATAGCAGAGCCCACCATAGAGATCCTACACAGTAGAGCCCACCAGAGAGATCCTACATAGCAGAGCCCACCAGAGAGTTCCTACATAGCAGAGCGCACCAGGGAGCTCCTACAGGGAGCTCCTACATAGCAAAGCCCACCAAAGAGATCCTACATAGGAGAGCCCACCAGAGAGCATCTACATAGCAGAGCCCATCAAAGAGATCCTACATAGCAGAGCCCATCAGAGAGATCCTACATAGCAGAGCCCATCAGAGAGATCCTACATAGCAGAGCCCACCAGGGAGATCCTGCAGAGCGCACCAGGGAGCTCCTACATAGCAGAGGCCACCAGAGAGCTCCTACATAGCAGAGCCCACCAAAGAGATCCTACATAGCAGAGCCCACCAGAGAGATCCTACATAGCAGAGCCCATCAGAGAGATCCTACATAGCAGAGCCCAACAGAGAGCTCCTACATAGCAGAGCCCACCAAAGAGATCCTACATAGCAGAGCCCACCAAAGAGATCCTACATAGCAGAGCCCACCAGAGAGATTCTACATAGCAGAGCCCACCAGAGAGATCCTACATAGCAGAGCCCACCAGAGAGATCCTACATAGCAGAGCCCACCAGAGAGATCCTACATAGCAGAGCCCACCAGAGAGATCCTACATAGCAGAGCCCACCAGAGAGCTCCTACATAGCAGAGCCCACCAGAGAGATCCTACATAGCAGAGCCCACCAGAGAGCTCCTACATAGCAGAGCCCATCAGAGAACTCCTACATAGCAGAGCCCACCAGAGAGATCCTACATAGCAGAGTCCACCAGAGAGCATCTACATAGCAGAGCCCACCAAAGAGATCCTACATAGCAGAGCCCATCAGAGAGATCCTACATAGCAGAGCCCACCAGAGAGATCCTACATAGCAGAGTCCACCACAGAGCATCTACATAGCAGAGCCCATCAAAGAGATCCTACATAGCAGAGCCCATCAGAGAGACCCTACATAGCAGAGCCCATCAGAGAGATCCTACATAGCAGAGCCCACCAGGGAGATCCTACATAGCAGAGCGCACCAGGGAGCTCCTACATAGCAGAGCCCACCAGAGAGATCCTAGATAGCAGAGCCCACCAGAGAGCTCCTACATAGCAGAGCCCACCAGAGAGATCCTACATAGCAGAGCCCACCAGAGAGCTCCTACATAGCAGAGCCCACCAAAGAGATCCTAGATAGCAGAGCCCACCAGAGAGCTCCTACATAGCAGAGCCCACCAGAGAGCTCCTACATAGCAGAGTCCATCAGAGAGATCCTACATAGCAGAGCCCACCAGAGAGCTCCTACATAGCAGAGCCCACCAAAGAGATCCTACATAGCAGAGCCCACCAGAGAGATCCTACATAGCAGAGCCCATCAGAGAGATCCTACATCGCAGAGCCCACCAGAGAGCTCCTACATAGCAGAGCCCACCAGAGAGTTCCTACATAGCAGAGCTCACCAGAGAGATCCTACATAGCAGAGCCCACCAGAGAGCATCTACATAGCAGAGCCCATCAAAGAGATCCTACATAGCAGAGCCCATCAAAGAGATCCTACATAGCAGAGCCCACCAAAGAGATCCTACATAGCAGAGCCCACCAGAGAGATCCTACATAGCAGAGCCCACTAGAGAGATCCTACATAGCAGAGCCCACCAGAGAGCATCTACATAGCAGAGCCCATCAAAGAGATCCTACATAGCAGAGCACACCAGAGAGATCCTACATAGCAGAGCCCACCAGAGAGCTCCTACATAGCAGAGCGCACCAGAGAGCATCTACATAGCAGAGCCCATCAGAGAGATCCTACATAGCAGAGCCCACCAGAGAGATCCTACATAGCAGAGCCCACCAGAGAGATCCTACATAGCAGAGCCCACCAGAGAGATCCTACATAGCAGAGCCCACCAGAGAGCTCTCACACCGCAGAGCCCACCAGAGAGTTCCTACATAGCAGAGCGCACCAGGGAGCGCCTACAGGGAGATCCTACATAGCAGAGCCCACCAGAGAGATCCTACATAGCAGAGCCCACCAGAGAGATCCTACATAGCAGAGCCCACCAGAGAGCTCCTACATAGCAGAGCCCACCAGAGAGTTCTTACATAGCAGAGCCCACCGGAGAGTTCCTACATAGCAGAGCCCATCAGAGAGATCCTACATAGCAGAGCCCATCAGAGAGTTCCTACATAGCAGAGCCCATCAGAGAGATCCTACATAGCAGAGCCCACCAGAGAGATCCTACATAGCAGAGCCCACCAGAGAGATCCTACATAGCAGAGCCCACCAGAGAGCTCCTACATAGCAGAGCCCACCAGAGAGTTCCTACATAGCAAAGCACACCAGAGAGATCCTACATAGCAGAGCCCATCAGAGAGATCCTACATAGCAGAGCCCATCAGAGAGCTCCTACATAGCAGAGCCCACCAGAGAGATCCTACATAGCAGAGCCCACCAGAGAGATCCTACATAGCAGAGCCCACCAGAGAGATCCTACATAGCAGAGCCCACCAGAGAGCTCCTACATAGCAGAGCCCACCAGAGAGATCCTACATAGCAGAGCCCACCAGAGAGCTCCTACATAGCAGAGCCCACCAGAGAGATCCTACATAGCAGAGCCCACCAGAGAGCTCCTACATAGCAGAGCCCACCAGAGAGCTCCTACATAGCAGAGCCCACCAGAGAGTTCTTACATAGCAGAGCCCACCAGAGAGTTCCTACATAGCAGAGCCCACCAGAGAGTTCTTACATAGCAGAGCCCACCAGAGAGCTCCTACATAGCAGAGCCCACCAGAGAGTTCTTACATCGCAGAGCCCACCAGAGAGCTCCTACATAGCAGAGCCCACCAAAGAGATCCTACATAGCAGAGCCCACCAGAGAGATCCTACATAGCAGAGCCCATCAGAGAGATCCTACATAGCAGAGCCCACCAGAGAGATGCTACATAGCAGAGCCCACCAGAGAGTTCCTACATAGCAGAGCCCACCAGAGAGATCCTACATAGCAGAGCCCACCAGAGAGATCCTACATAGCAGAGCCCACTACAGAGATCCTACATAGCAGAGCCCACCAGAGAGCATCTACATAGCAGAGCCCACCAGAGAGCATCTACATAGCAGAGCCCATCAAAGAGATCCTACATAGCAGAGCCCACCAGAGAGATCCTACATAGCAGCGCCCACCAGAGAGATCCTACATAGCAGCGCCCACCAGAGAGATCCTACATAGCAGAGCCCACCAGAGAGCATCTACATAGCAGAGCCCATCAGAGAGATCCTACATAGCAGAGCCCACCAGAGAGATCCTACATAGCAGAGCCCACCAGAGAGATCCTACATAGCAGAGCCCACCAGAGAGCTCTCACACCGCAGAGCCCACCAGAGAGTTCCTACATAGCAGAGCGCACCAGGGAGCACCTACAGGGAGATCCTACATAGCAGAGCACACCAGAGAGTTCATACATAGCAAAGGACACCAGAGAGCTCCTACATAGCGGAGCCCACCAGAGAGATCCTACATAGCAGAGCCCATCAGAGAGCTCCTACATAGCAGAGCCCACCAGAGAGGTCCCACATAGCAGAGCCCACCAGAGAGCTCCTACATAGCAGAGCCCACCAGATAGATCCTACATAGCAGAGCCCACCAGAGAGCTCCTACATAGCAGAGCCCATCAGAGAGCTCTTACATAGCAGAGCCCATCAGAGAGATCCTACATAGCAGAGCCCACCAGAGAGATCCTACATAGCAGAGCCCACCAGAGAGCTCCTACATAGCAGAGCCCAACAGAGAGCTCCTACATAGCAGAGCCCACCAGAGAGATCCTACATAGCAGAGCCCACCAGAGAGCTCCTACATAGCAGAGCCCACTAGAGAGCTCCGACATAGCAGAGCCAACCAGAGAGATCCTACATAGCAGAGCCCACCAGAGAGATCCTACATAGCAGAGCCCACCAGAGAGCTCCTACATAGCAGAGCCCACCAGAGAGCTCCGACATAGCAGAGCCCACCAGAGAGATCCTACATAGCAGAGTCCATCAGAGAGATCCTACATAGCAGAGCCCACCAGAGAGATCCTACATAGCAGAGCCCACCAGAGAGCTCCTACATAGCAGAGCCCACCAGAGAGCTCCTACATAGCAGAGCCCACCAGAGAGCTCCGACATAGCAGAGCCCATCAGAGATATCCTACATAGCAGAGTCCATCAGAGAGATCCTACATAGCAGAGCCCACCAGAGAGATCCTACATAGCAGCGCCCACCAGAGAGGTCCCACATAGCAGAGCCCATCAGAGAGCTCCTACATAGCAGAGCCCACCAGAGAGATCCTACATAGCAGAGCCCACCAGAGAGGTCCCACATAGTACAGCCCATCAGAGAGCTCCTACATAGCAGAGCCCACCAGATAGATCCTACATAGCAGAGCCCACCAGAGAGATTCTACATAGCAGAGCCCACCAGAGAGCTCCTACATAGCAGAGCCCACAAGATAGATCCTACATAGCAGAGCCCACCAGAGAGATCCTACCTAGAAGAGCCCACCAGAGAGATCCTACATAGCAGTGCCCACCAGAAAGCTCCTACATAGCAGAGCCCATCATAGATATCCTACCTAGCAGAGCCCACCAGAAAGATCCTACATAGCAGATCCCACCAGAGAGATCCTACATAGCAGAGCCCACCAGAGAGATCCTACATAGCAGAGCCCATCAGAGAGATCCTACATAGCAGAGCCCACCAGACAGATCCTACATAGCAGAGCCCACCAATGAGATCCTACATAGCAAAGCGCACCAGAGAGATCCTACATAGCAGAGCCCACCAGAGAGATCCTACATAGCAGAGCCCACCAGAGAGTATTAACATAGCAGAGCCCACCAGAGAGTATTAACATAGCAGAGCCCAACAGAGAGCTCCTACATAGCAGAGCCCACCAGAGAGCATTTACATAGCAGAGTCCACCAGAGAGATCCTACGAAGCAGAGCCCACCAGAGAGATCCTACATAGAAGAGCTCACCAGAGAGCTCCTACATAGCAGAGCCCACCAGAGAGATCCTACATAGCAGAGCCCTCCAGAGAGATCCTACATAGCAGAGTCCACCAGAGAGGTCCTACATAGCAGAGCCCACCAGAGAGCTCATACATAGCAGAGCCCACCAGAGAGATCTTACATAGCAGAGCCCATCAGAGAGGATCTACATAGCAGAGCCCACCAGAGAGATCTTACATAGCAG
This sequence comes from Aquarana catesbeiana, assembly GCF_042186555.1. Classification (NCBI taxonomy): domain Eukaryota; kingdom Metazoa; phylum Chordata; class Amphibia; order Anura; family Ranidae; genus Aquarana; species Aquarana catesbeiana. The sequence continues at coordinate 990,501,063 of NC_133324.1, read as the reverse complement.
AGCCCACCAAAGAGATCCTACATAGCAGAGCCCACCAGAGAGATCCTACATAGCAGAGCCCATCAGAGAGATCCTACATAGCAGAGCCCATGAGAGAGATCCTACATAGCAGAGCCCACCAGAGAGATCCTACATAGCAGAGCCCACCATAGAGATCCTACACAGTAGAGCCCACCAGAGAGATCCTACATAGCAGAGCCCACCAGAGAGTTCCTACATAGCAGAGCGCACCAGGGAGCTCCTACAGGGAGCTCCTACATAGCAAAGCCCACCAAAGAGATCCTACATAGGAGAGCCCACCAGAGAGCATCTACATAGCAGAGCCCATCAAAGAGATCCTACATAGCAGAGCCCATCAGAGAGATCCTACATAGCAGAGCCCATCAGAGAGATCCTACATAGCAGAGCCCACCAGGGAGATCCTGCAGAGCGCACCAGGGAGCTCCTACATAGCAGAGCCCACCAGAGAGCTCCTACATAGCAGAGCCCACCAAAGAGATCCTACATAGCAGAGCCCACCAGAGAGATCCTACATTGCAGAGCCCATCAGAGAGATCCTACATAGCAGAGCCCAACAGAGAGCTCCTACATAGCAGAGCCCACCAAAGAGATCCTACATAGCAGAGCCCACCAAAGAGATCCTACATAGCAGAGCCCACCAGAGGGATCCTACATAGCAGAGCCCACCAGAGAGATCCTACATAGAGCCCACCAGAGAGATCCTACATAGCAGAGCCCACCAGAGAGATCCTACATAGCAGAGCCCACCAGAGAGCTCCTACATAGAAGAGCTCACCAGAGAGCTCCTACACAGCAGAGCCCACCAGAGAGATCCTACATAGCAGAGTCCACCAGAGAGCATCTACATAGCAGAGCCCATCAGAGAGCTCCTACATAGCAGAGCCCACCAAAGAGATCCTACATAGCAGAGCCCATCAGAGAGATCCTACATAGCAGAGCCCACCAGAGAGATCCTACATAGCAGAGTCCACCAGAGAGCATCTACATAGCAGAGCCCATCAAAGAGATCCTACATAGCAGAGCCCATCAGAGAGACCCTACATAGCAGAGCCCATCAGAGAGATCCTACATAGCAGAGCCCACCAGGGAGATCCTACATAGCAGAGCGCACCAGGGAGCTCCTATATAGCAGAGCCCACCACAGAGATCCTAGATAGCAGAGCCCACCAGAGAGCTCCTACATAGCAGAGCCCACCAGAGAGATCCTACATAGCAGAGCCCACCAGAGAGCTCCTACATAGCAGAGCCCACCAAAGAGATCCTAGATAGCAGAGCCCACCAGAGAGCTCCTACATAGCAGAGCCCACCAGAGAGATCCTACATAGCAGAGCCCACCAGAGAGCTCCTACATAGCAGAGTCCATCAGAGAGATCCTACATAGCAGAGCCCACCAGAGAGCTCCTACATAGCAGAGCCCACCAAAGAGATCCTACATAGCAGAGCCCACCAGAGAGATCCTACATAGCAGAGCCCATCAGAGAGATCCTACATCGCAGAGCCCACCAGAGAGCTCCTACATAGCAGAGCCCACCAGAGAGTTCCTACATAGCAGAGCCCACCAGAGAGTTCCTACATAGCAGAGCCCACCAGAGAGATCCTACATAGCAGAGCCCACCAGAGAGATCCTACATAGCAGAGTCCACCAGAGAGCATCTACATAGCAGAGCCCATCAAAGAGATCCTACATAGCAGAGCCCATCAAAGAGATCCTACATAGCAGAGCCCACCAAAGAGATCCTACATAGCAGAGCCCACCAGAGAGATCCTACATAGCAGAGCCCACTAGAGAGATCCTACATAGCAGAGCCCACCAGAGAGATCCTACATAGCAGAGCACACCAGAGAGATCCTACATAGCAGAGCCCACCAGAGAGCTCCTACGTAGCAGAGCGCACCAGAGAGCATCTACATAGCAGAGCCCATCAGAGAGATCCTACATAGCAGAGCCCACCAGAGAGATCCTACATAGCAGAGCCCACCAGAGAGATCCTACATAGCAGAGCCCACCAGAGAGCTCTCACACCGCAGAGCCCACCAGAGAGTTCCTACATAGCAGAGCGCACCAGGGAGCGCCTACAGGGAGATCCTACATAGCAGAGCCCACCAGAGAGATCCTACATAGCAGAGCCCACCAGAGAGCTCCTACATAGCAGAGCCCACCAGAGAGCTCCTACATAGCAGAGCCCACCAGAGAGTTCTTACATAGCAGAGCCCACCAGAGAGTTCCTACATAGCAGAGCCCACCAGAGAGCTCCTACATAGCAGAGCCCACCAGAGAGTTCTTACATCGCAGAGCCCACCAGAGAGCTCCTACATAGCAGAGCCCACCAAAGAGATCCTACATAGCAGAGCCCACCAGAGAGATCCTACATAGCAGAGCCCATCAGAGAGATCCTACATAGCAGAGCCCACCAGAGAGATGCTACATAGCAGAGCCCACCAGAGAGTTCCTACATAGCAGAGCCCACCAGAGAGTTCCTACATAGCAGAGCCCACCAGAGAGTTCCTACATAGCAGAGCCCACTAGAGAGATCCTACATAGCAGAGCCCACCAGAGAGCATCTACATAGCAGAGCCCACCAGAGAGCATCTACATAGCAGAGCCCATCAAAGAGATCCTACATAGCAGAGCACACCAGAGAGATCCTACATAGCAGAGCCCACCAGAGAGCTCCTACATAGCAGAGCGCACCAGAGAGCATCTACATAGCAGAGCCCATCAGAGAGATCCTACATAGCAGAGCCCACCAGAGAGATCCTACATAGCAGAGCCCACCAGAGAGATCCTACATAGCAGAGTCCACCAGAGAGCATCTACATAGCAGAGCCCATCAAAGAGATCCTACATAGCAGAGCCCATCAAAGAGATCCTACATAGCAGAGCCCACCAAAGAGATCCTACATAGCAGAGCCCACCAGAGAGATCCTACATAGCAGAGCCCACTAGAGAGATCCTACATAGCAGAGCCCACCAGAGAGCATCTACATAGCAGAGCCCATCAAAGAGATCCTACATAGCAGAGCACACCAGAGAGATCCTACATAGCAGAGCCCACCAGAGAGCTCCTACATAGCAGAGCGCACCAGAGAGCATCTACATAGCAGAGCCCATCAGAGAGATCCTACATAGCAGAGCCCACCAGAGAGATCCTACATAGCAGAGCCCACCAGAGAGATCCTACATAGCAGAGCCCACCAGAGAGATCCTACATAGCAGAGCCCACCAGAGAGCTCTCACACCGCAGAGCCCACCAGAGAGTTCCTACATAGCAGAGCGCACCAGGGAGCGCCTACAGGGAGATCCTACATAGCAGAGCCCACCAGAGAGATCCTACATAGCAGAGCCCACCAGAGAGATCCTACATAGCAGAGCCCACCAGAGAGCTCCTACATAGCAGAGCCCACCAGAGAGTTCTTACATAGCAGAGCCCACCAGAGAGTTCCTACATAGCAGAGCACACCAGAGAGTTCCTACATAGCAAAGCACACCAGAGAGCTCCTACATAGCAGAGCCCACCAGAGAGATCCTACATAGCAGAGCCCACCAGAGAGCTCCTACATAGCAGAGCCCACCAGAGAGATCCTACATAGCAGAGCCCACCAGAGAGCTCCTACATAGCAGAGCCCACCAGAGAGCTCCTACATAGCAGAGCCCACCAGAGAGTTCCTACATAGCAGAGCCCACCAGAGAGCTCCTACATAGCAGAGCCCACCAGAGAGTTCTTACATCGCAGAGCCCACCAGAGAGCTCCTACATAGCAGAGCCCACCAAAGAGATCCTACATAGCAGAGCCCACCAGAGAGATCCTACATAGCAGAGCCCATCAGAGAGATCCTACATAGCAGAGCCCACCAGAGAGATGCTACATAGCAGAGCCCACCAGAGAGTTCCTACATAGCAGAGCCCACCAGAGAGATCCTACATAGCAGAGCCCACCAGAGAGATCCTACATAGCAGAGCCCACTAGAGAGATCCTACATAGCAGAGCCCACCAGAGAGCATCTACATAGCAGAGCCCACCAGAGAGATCCTACATAGCAGAGCACACCAGAGAGATCCTACATAGCAGAGCCCATCAGAGAGATCCTACATAGCAGAGCCCACTAGAGAGATCCTACATAGCAGAGCCCACCAGAGAGCATCTACATAGCAGAGCCCACCAGAGAGATCCTACATAGCAGAGCCCATCAAAGAGATCCTACATAGCAGAGCACACCAGAGAGATCCTACATAGCAGAGCCCACCAGAGAGCTCCTACATAGCAGAGCGCACCAGAGAGCATCTACATAGCAGAGCCCATCAGAGAGATCCTACATAGCAGAGCCCACCAGAGAGATCCTACATAGCAGAGTCCACCAGAGAGCATCTACATAGCAGAGCCCATCAAAGAGATCCTACATAGCAGAGCCCATCAAAGAGATCCTACATAGCAGAGCCCACCAAAGAGATCCTACATAGCAGAGCCCACCAGAGAGATCCTACATAGCAGAGCCCACTAGAGAGATCCTACATAGCAGAGCCCACCAGAGAGCATCTACATAGCAGAGCCCATCAAAGAGATCCTACATAGCAGAGCACACCAGAGAGATCCTACATAGCAGAGCCCACCAGAGAGCTCCTACATAGCAGAGCCCACCAGAGAGTTCCTACATAGCAGAGCCCACCAGAGAGTTCTTACATAGCAGAGCCCACCAGAGATATCCTACATAGCAGAGCCCACCAGAGAGCTCCTACATAGCAGAGCCCACCAGAGAGCTCCTACATAGCAGAGCCCACCAGAGAGTTCTTACATAGCAGAGCCCACCAGAGAGTTCCTACATAGCAGAGCACACCAGAGAGTTCCTACATAGCAAAGCACACCAGAGAGCTCCTACATAGCAGAGCCCACCAGAGAGATCCTACATAGCAGAGCCCACCAGAGAGATCCTACATAGCAGAGCCCACCAGAGAGCTCCTACATAGCAGAGCCCACCAGAGAGCTCCTACATAGCAGAGCCCACCAGAGAGTTCTTACATAGCAGAGCCCACCAGAGAGTTCTTACATCGCAGAGCCCACCAGAGAGCTCCTACATAGCAGAGCCCACCAAAGAGATCCTACATAGCAGAGCCCACCAGAGAGATCCTACATAGCAGAGCCCATCAGAGAGATCCTACATAGCAGAGCCCACCAGAGAGATGCTACATAGCAGAGCCCACCAGAGAGTTCCTACATAGCAGAGCCCACCAGAGAGATCCTACATAGCAGAGCCCACCAGAGAGATCCTACATAGCAGAGCCCACTAGAGAGATCCTACATAGCAGAGCCCACCAGAGAGCATCTACATAGCAGAGCCCATCAAAGAGATCCTACATAGCAGAGCACACCAGAGAGATCCTACATAGCAGAGCCCACCAGAGAGCTCCTACATAGCAGAGCCCACCAGAGAGATCCTACATAGCAGAGCCCACTAGAGAGATCCTACATAGCAGAGCCCACCAGAGAGCTCCTACATAGCAGAGTCCACCAGAGAGATCCTACATAGCAGAGCCCACCAGAGAGCTCCTACATAGCAGAGCCCATCAGAGAGATCCTACATAGCAGCGCCCACCAGAGAGGTCCCACATAGCAGAGCCCATCAGAGAGCTCCTACATAGCAGAGCCCACCAGAGAGATCCTACATAGCAGAGCCCACCAGAGAGGTCCCACATAGTACAGCCCATCAGAGAGCTCCTACATAGCAGAGCCCACCAGATAGATCCTACATAGCAGAGCCCACCAGAGAGATTCTACATAGCAGAGCCCACCAGAGAGCTCCTACATAGCAGAGCCCACAAGATAGATCCTACATAGCAGAGCCCACCAGAGAGATCCTACCTAGAAGAGCCCACCAGAGAGATCCTACATAGCAGTGCCCACCAGAAAGCTCCTACATAGCAGAGCCCATCATAGATATCCTACCTAGCAGAGCCCACCAGAAAGATCCTACATAGCAGATCCCACCAGAGAGATCCTACATAGCAGAGCCCACCAGAGAGATCCTACATAGCAGAGCCCATCAGAGAGATCCTACATAGCAGAGCCCACCAGACAGATCCTACATAGCAGAGCCCACCAATGAGATCCTACATAGCAAAGCGCACCAGAGAGATCCTACATAGCAGAGCCCACCAGAGAGATCCTACATAGCAGAGCCCACCAGAGAGTATTAACATAGCAGAGCCCACCAGAGAGTATTAACATAGCAGAGCCCAACAGAGAGCTCCTACATAGCAGAGCCCACCAGAGAGCATTTACATAGCAGAGTCCACCAGAGAGATCCTACGAAGCAGAGCCCACCAGAGAGATCCTACATAGAAGAGCTCACCAGAGAGCTCCTACATAGCAGAGCCCACCAGAGAGATCCTACATAGCAGAGCCCTCCAGAGAGATCCTACATAGCAGAGTCCACCAGAGAGGTCCTACATAGCAGAGCCCACCAGAGAGCTCATACATAGCAGAGCCCACCAGAGAGATCTTACATAGCAGAGCCCATCAGAGAGGATCTACATAGCAGAGCCCACCAGAGAGATCTTACATAGCAGAGCCCACCAAAGAGATCCTACATAGCAGAGCCCACCAGAGAGATCCTACATAGCAGAGCCCATCAGAGAGATCCTACATAGCAGAGCCCATGAGAGAGATCCTACATAGCAGAGCCCACCAGAGAGATCCTACATAGCAGAGCCCACCATAGAGATCCTACACAGTAGAGCCCACCAGAGAGATCCTACATAGCAGAGCCCACCAGAGAGTTCCTACATAGCAGAGCGCACCAGGGAGCTCCTACAGGGAGCTCCTACATAGCAAAGCCCACCAAAGAGATCCTACATAGGAGAGCCCACCAGAGAGCATCTACATAGCAGAGCCCATCAAAGAGATCCTACATAGCAGAGCCCATCAGAGAGATCCTACATAGCAGAGCCCATCAGAGAGATCCTACATAGCAGAGCCCACCAGGGAGATCCTGCAGAGCGCACCAGGGAGCTCCTACATAGCAGAGCCCACCAGAGAGCTCCTACATAGCAGAGCCCACCAAAGAGATCCTACATAGCAGAGCCCACCAGAGAGATCCTACATTGCAGAGCCCATCAGAGAGATCCTACATAGCAGAGCCCAACAGAGAGCTCCTACATAGCAGAGCCCACCAAAGAGATCCTACATAGCAGAGCCCACCAAAGAGATCCTACATAGCAGAGCCCACCAGAGGGATCCTACATAGCAGAGCCCACCAGAGAGATCCTACATAGAGCCCACCAGAGAGATCCTACATAGCAGAGCCCACCAGAGAGATCCTACATAGCAGAGCCCACCAGAGAGCTCCTACATAGAAGAGCTCACCAGAGAGCTCCTACACAGCAGAGCCCACCAGAGAGATCCTACATAGCAGAGTCCACCAGAGAGCATCTACATAGCAGAGCCCATCAGAGAGCTCCTACATAGCAGAGCCCACCAAAGAGATCCTACATAGCAGAGCCCATCAGAGAGATCCTACATAGCAGAGCCCACCAGAGAGATCCTACATAGCAGAGTCCACCAGAGAGCATCTACATAGCAGAGCCCATCAAAGAGATCCTACATAGCAGAGCCCATCAGAGAGACCCTACATAGCAGAGCCCATCAGAGAGATCCTACATAGCAGAGCCCACCAGGGAGATCCTACATAGCAGAGCGCACCAGGGAGCTCCTATATAGCAGAGCCCACCACAGAGATCCTAGATAGCAGAGCCCACCAGAGAGCTCCTACATAGCAGAGCCCACCAGAGAGATCCTACATAGCAGAGCCCACCAGAGAGCTCCTACATAGCAGAGCCCACCAAAGAGATCCTAGATAGCAGAGCCCACCAGAGAGCTCCTACATAGCAGAGCCCACCAGAGAGATCCTACATAGCAGAGCCCACCAGAGAGCTCCTACATAGCAGAGTCCATCAGAGAGATCCTACATAGCAGAGCCCACCAGAGAGCTCCTACATAGCAGAGCCCACCAAAGAGATCCTACATAGCAGAGCCCACCAGAGAGATCCTACATAGCAGAGCCCATCAGAGAGATCCTACATCGCAGAGCCCACCAGAGAGCTCCTACATAGCAGAGCCCACCAGAGAGTTCCTACATAGCAGAGCCCACCAGAGAGTTCCTACATAGCAGAGCCCACCAGAGAGATCCTACATAGCAGAGCCCACCAGAGAGATCCTACATAGCAGAGTCCACCAGAGAGCATCTACATAGCAGAGCCCATCAAAGAGATCCTACATAGCAGAGCCCATCAAAGAGATCCTACATAGCAGAGCCCACCAAAGAGATCCTACATAGCAGAGCCCACCAGAGAGATCCTACATAGCAGAGCCCACTAGAGAGATCCTACATAGCAGAGCCCACCAGAGAGATCCTACATAGCAGAGCACACCAGAGAGATCCTACATAGCAGAGCCCACCAGAGAGCTCCTACGTAGCAGAGCGCACCAGAGAGCATCTACATAGCAGAGCCCATCAGAGAGATCCTACATAGCAGAGCCCACCAGAGAGATCCTACATAGCAGAGCCCACCAGAGAGATCCTACATAGCAGAGCCCACCAGAGAGCTCTCACACCGCAGAGCCCACCAGAGAGTTCCTACATAGCAGAGCGCACCAGGGAGCGCCTACAGGGAGATCCTACATAGCAGAGCCCACCAGAGAGATCCTACATAGCAGAGCCCACCAGAGAGCTCCTACATAGCAGAGCCCACCAGAGAGCTCCTACATAGCAGAGCCCACCAGAGAGTTCTTACATAGCAGAGCCCACCAGAGAGTTCCTACATAGCAGAGCCCACCAGAGAGCTCCTACATAGCAGAGCCCACCAGAGAGTTCTTACATCGCAGAGCCCACCAGAGAGCTCCTACATAGCAGAGCCCACCAAAGAGATCCTACATAGCAGAGCCCACCAGAGAGATCCTACATAGCAGAGCCCATCAGAGAGATCCTACATAGCAGAGCCCACCAGAGAGATGCTACATAGCAGAGCCCACCAGAGAGTTCCTACATAGCAGAGCCCACCAGAGAGTTCCTACATAGCAGAGCCCACCAGAGAGTTCCTACATAGCAGAGCCCACTAGAGAGATCCTACATAGCAGAGCCCACCAGAGAGCATCTACATAGCAGAGCCCACCAGAGAGCATCTACATAGCAGAGCCCATCAAAGAGATCCTACATAGCAGAGCACACCAGAGAGATCCTACATAGCAGAGCCCACCAGAGAGCTCCTACATAGCAGAGCGCACCAGAGAGCATCTACATAGCAGAGCCCATCAGAGAGATCCTACATAGCAGAGCCCACCAGAGAGATCCTACATAGCAGAGCCCACCAGAGAGATCCTACATAGCAGAGTCCACCAGAGAGCATCTACATAGCAGAGCCCATCAAAGAGATCCTACATAGCAGAGCCCATCAAAGAGATCCTACATAGCAGAGCCCACCAAAGAGATCCTACATAGCAGAGCCCACCAGAGAGATCCTACATAGCAGAGCCCACTAGAGAGATCCTACATAGCAGAGCCCACCAGAGAGCATCTACATAGCAGAGCCCATCAAAGAGATCCTACATAGCAGAGCACACCAGAGAGATCCTACATAGCAGAGCCCACCAGAGAGCTCCTACATAGCAGAGCGCACCAGAGAGCATCTACATAGCAGAGCCCATCAGAGAGATCCTACATAGCAGAGCCCACCAGAGAGATCCTACATAGCAGAGCCCACCAGAGAGATCCTACATAGCAGAGCCCACCAGAGAGATCCTACATAGCAGAGCCCACCAGAGAGCTCTCACACCGCAGAGCCCACCAGAGAGTTCCTACATAGCAGAGCGCACCAGGGAGCGCCTACAGGGAGATCCTACATAGCAGAGCCCACCAGAGAGATCCTACATAGCAGAGCCCACCAGAGAGATCCTACATAGCAGAGCCCACCAGAGAGCTCCTACATAGCAGAGCCCACCAGAGAGTTCTTACATAGCAGAGCCCACCAGAGAGTTCCTACATAGCAGAGCACACCAGAGAGTTCCTACATAGCAAAGCACACCAGAGAGCTCCTACATAGCAGAGCCCACCAGAGAGATCCTACATAGCAGAGCCCACCAGAGAGCTCCTACATAGCAGAGCCCACCAGAGAGATCCTACATAGCAGAGCCCACCAGAGAGCTCCTACATAGCAGAGCCCACCAGAGAGCTCCTACATAGCAGAGCCCACCAGAGAGTTCCTACATAGCAGAGCCCACCAGAGAGCTCCTACATAGCAGAGCCCACCAGAGAGTTCTTACATCGCAGAGCCCACCAGAGAGCTCCTACATAGCAGAGCCCACCAAAGAGATCCTACATAGCAGAGCCCACCAGAGAGATCCTACATAGCAGAGCCCATCAGAGAGATCCTACATAGCAGAGCCCACCAGAGAGATGCTACATAGCAGAGCCCACCAGAGAGTTCCTACATAGCAGAGCCCACCAGAGAGATCCTACATAGCAGAGCCCACCAGAGAGATCCTACATAGCAGAGCCCACTAGAGAGATCCTACATAGCAGAGCCCACCAGAGAGCATCTACATAGCAGAGCCCACCAGAGAGATCCTACATAGCAGAGCACACCAGAGAGATCCTACATAGCAGAGCCCACCAGAGAGCATCTACATAGCAGAGCCCATCAAAGAGATCCTACATAGCAGAGCACACCAGAGAGATCCTACATAGCAGAGCCCACCAGAGAGCTCCTACATAGCAGAGCGCACCAGAGAGCATCTACATAGCAGAGCCCATCAGAGAGATCCTACATAGCAGAGCCCACCAGAGAGATCCTACATAGCAGAGTCCACCAGAGAGCATCTACATAGCAGAGCCCATCAAAGAGATCCTACATAGCAGAGCCCATCAAAGAGATCCTACATAGCAGAGCCCACCAAAGAGATCCTACATAGCAGAGCCCACCAGAGAGATCCTACATAGCAGAGCCCACTAGAGAGATCCTACATAGCAGAGCCCACCAGAGAGCATCTACATAGCAGAGCCCATCAAAGAGATCCTACATAGCAGAGCACACCAGAGAGATCCTACATAGCAGAGCCCACCAGAGAGCTCCTACATAGCAGAGCCCACCAGAGAGTTCCTACATAGCAGAGCCCACCAGAGAGTTCTTACATAGCAGAGCCCACCAGAGATATCCTACATAGCAGAGCCCACCAGAGAGCTCCTACATAGCAGAGCCCACCAGAGAGCTCCTACATAGCAGAGCCCACCAGAGAGTTCTTACATAGCAGAGCCCACCAGAGAGTTCCTACATAGCAGAGCACACCAGAGAGTTCCTACATAGCAAAGCACACCAGAGAGCTCCTACATAGCAGAGCCCACCAGAGAGATCCTACATAGCAGAGCCCACCAGAGAGATCCTACATAGCAGAGCCCACCAGAGAGCTCCTACATAGCAGAGCCCACCAGAGAGCTCCTACATAGCAGAGCCCACCAGAGAGTTCTTACATAGCAGAGCCCACCAGAGAGTTCTTACATCGCAGAGCCCACCAGAGAGCTCCTACATAGCAGAGCCCACCAAAGAGATCCTACATAGCAGAGCCCACCAGAGAGATCCTACATAGCAGAGCCCATCAGAGAGATCCTACATAGCAGAGCCCACCAGAGAGATGCTACATAGCAGAGCCCACCAGAGAGTTCCTACATAGCAGAGCCCACCAGAGAGATCCTACATAGCAGAGCCCACCAGAGAGATCCTACATAGCAGAGCCCACTAGAGAGATCCTACATAGCAGAGCCCACCAGAGAGCATCTACATAGCAGAGCCCATCAAAGAGATCCTACATAGCAGAGCACACCAGAGAGATCCTACATAGCAGAGCCCACCAGAGAGCTCCTACATAGCAGAGCCCACCAGAGAGATCCTACATAGCAGAGCCCACTAGAGAGATCCTACATAGCAGAGCCCACCAGAGAGCTCCTACATAGCAGAGTCCACCAGAGAGATCCTACATAGCAGAGCCCACCAGAGAGCTCCTACATAGCAGAGCCCATCAGAGAGATCCTACATAGCAGAGCCCACCAGAGAGATCCTACATAGCAGCGCCCACCAGAGAGATCCTACATAGCAGAGCCCACCAGAGAGCATCTACATAGCAGAGCCCATCAGAGAGATCTTACATAGCAGAGCCCACCAGAGAGATCCTACATAGCAGAGCCCACCAGAGAGATCCTACATAGCAGAGCCCGCCAGAGAGCTCCTACATAGCAGAGCCTACCAGAGAGTTCCTACATAGCAGAGCACACCAGAGAGTTCCTACATAGCAAAGGACACCAGAGAGCTCCTACATAGCAGAGCCCACCAGAGAGATCCTACATAGCAGAGCCCACCAGAGAGCTCCTACATAGCAGAGCCCACCAGAGAGATCCTACATAGCAGAGCCCACCAGAGAGCTCCTACATAGCAGAGCCCACCAGAGAGATCCTACATCGCAGAGCCCACCAGAGAGCTCCTACATAGCAGAGCCCACCAGAGAGTTCTTACATAGCAGAGCCCACCAGAGAGTTCCTACATAGCAGAGCCCACCAGAGAGCTCCTACATAGCAGAGCCCACCAGAGAGTTCTTACATAGCAGAGCGCACCAGAGAGATCCTACAAAGCAGAGCGCACCATAGAGCTCCTACATAGTAGAGCCCACCAGAGAGTTCCTACATAGCAGAGCGCACCATAGAGCTCCTACATAGTAGAGCCCATCAGAGAGTTCTTACATAGCAGAGCCCACCAGAGAGATCCTACATAGCAGAGCCCACCAGAGAGATCCTACATAGCAGAGCCCACCAGAGAGATCCTACATAGAAGAGCTCACCAGAGAGATCCTACATAGCAGAACCCACCAGAGAGATCCTACATAGCAGAGTCCACCAGAGAGCATCTACATAGCAGAGCCCATCAAAGAGATCCTACATAGCAGAGCCCACCAGAGAGATCCTACATAGCAGAGCCCATCAGAGAGATCCTACATAGCAGAGCCCACCAGAGAGATCCTACATAGAAGAGCTCACCAGAGAGCTCCTACATAGCAGAGCCCACCAGAGAGATCCTACATAGCAGAGTCCACCAGAGAGCATCTACATAGCAGAGCCCATCAAAGATATCCTACATAGCAGAGCCCACCAGAGAGATCCTACATAGCAGAGCCCACCAGAGAGCTCCTACATAGCAGAGCCCACCAGAGAGATCCTACACTGCAGAGCCCACCAGAGAGATCCTACATAGCAGAGCCCATCAGAGAGATCCTACATAGGAGAGCCCACCAGAGAGCTCCTACATAGCAAAGCCCACCAGAGAGTTCTTACATAGCAGAGCCCACCAGAGAGTTCCTACATAGCAGAGCGCACCATAGAGCTCCTACATAGCAGAGCCCACCAGAGAGATCCTACATAGCAGAGCCCACCAGAGAGCTCCTACATAGCAGAGCCCACCAGAGAGCTCCTACATAGCAGAGCCCACCAGAGAGCTCCTACATAGCAGAGCCCACCAGAGAGTTCTTACATAGCAGAGCCCACCAGAGAGATCCTACATAGCAGAGTCCATCAGAGAGATCCTACATAGCAGAGCGCACCAGAGAGCTCCTACATAGAAGAGCCCACCAGAGAGCTCCTACATAGCAGAGCCCACCAGAGAGTTCCTACATAGCAGAGCCCACCAGAGAGATCCTACATAGAAGAGCTCACCAGAGAGCTCCTACATAGCAGAGCCCACCAGAGAGATCCTACATAGCAGAGTCCACCAGAGAGCATCTACATAGCAGAGCCCATCAAAGAGATTCTACATAGCAGAGCCCACCAGAGAGATCCTACATAGCAGAGCCCATCAGAGAGATCCTACATAGCAGAGCCCACCAGAGAGATCCTACACAGCAGAGCCCACCAGAGAGATCCTACATAGCAGAGCCCATCAGAGAGATCCTACATAGCAGACCCCACCAGAGAGATCCTACATAGCAGAGCCCACCAGAGAGATCCTACATAGCAGAGCCCACCGGAGAGGTCCCACATAGCAGACCCCACCAGAGAAATCCTACATAGCAGAGCCCACCAGAGAGGTCCCACATAGCAGAGTCCACCAGAGAGATCCTACATAGCAGACCCCACCAGAGAGATCCTACATAGCAGACCCCACCAGAGAGATCCTACATAGCAGAGCCCACCAGAGAGATCCTACATAGCAGAGCCCACCGGAGAGGTCCCACATAGCAGAGCGCACCAGAGAGATCCTACATAGCGGAATCCACCAGAGAGATCCTACATAGCAGAGCCCACCAGAGAGATCTCACATAGCGGAATCCACCAGAGAGATCCTACATAGCAGACCCCCCCCCCCCCCCAGAGAGATCCTACATAGCAGACGCCACCAGAGAGATCCTACATAGCAGAGCCCACCAGAGAGGTCCCACATAGCAGAGCCCACCAGAGAGATCCTACATAGCGGAATCCACCAGAGAGATCCTACATAGCAGAGCCCACCAGAGAGGTCCCACATAGCAGAGCCCACCAGAGAGATCCTACATAGCAGAGCCCATCAGAGAGATCCTACATAGCAGAGCCCACCAGAGAGATCCTACATAGCAGAGCCCATCAGAGAGATCCTACATAGCAGAGCCCACCAGAGAGCTCCTACATAGCAGAGCCCACCAGAGAGGTCCTACATAGCAGAGCCCATCAGAGAGATCCTACATAGCAGAGCCCACCAGAGAGCTCCTACATAGCAGAGCCCACCAGAGAGCTCCTACATAGCAGAGCCCACCAGAGAGCTCCTACATAGAAGAGCCCACCAGAGAGGTCCCACATAGCAGAGCCCACCAGAGAGATCCTACATAGCAGAGCCCACCGGAGAGATTCTACATAGCAGAGCCCATTGGAATGATTCTGGTGGCTTCTGGTATAATGCTAGCATAGCTCCCAACTGTCCCTAATTTCGAGGGACTGTCCCTGATTTGGAGCAATGTCCCTCTGTCCCTCTTTCCTCCTCATTTGTCCCTCATTTTGGTGTGATCTATATAGTTGTATATAAAATGCACTTTTTATCTATCAAAAAGTGTTTTCCAGAGCTAAACCTTTCATCCGATTTCTAAATTGCTGCATTTGTACATTTCAAAAGCCAATCTAAAGGAATAGTGGTGGTAAAAAAACTCTTGTGGGTTTAGCCAATCTTGTTTGTGTCTTATGCCTCGTGTGTGTCTTATACCTGCATACTTTTGCTGATAGGTGTCCCTCATTCCCATCTCAAAAAGTTGGGAGGTGTGTGCTAGCATCTCAGTCTTGGATGGTGACATTGGATGAGGACTGAATAAAGATGGTGCCATACTTTTGGAGAGAAAGGCAGTTGAAGGCCTTGACAGGGGAGTCATGTGATCTCTATGAGAGGTAATAAATACCTGGAAGGGTCACACAGACTCATAGATGACCTTCTCATGAATTCATAGATCTGGTGACAAAGCCCCTGTGATTGTAATGATCAATGACCCCAATCAAGTATATAGATGAGGACTTTGTATATTCCTGATCTGTATACTCCTTCAGATCAGAGACTCAGAGACACAGCCGGGCAATTAGCATTTTCAGGGGAAGTTCAGCGATGCCTTACCCCACCCCACATGTCCCCCAATAAGGCTGCTTCACAGAACGGGGGAGGGAGGCTGTCTGACAGTTCTTCTGAAGGAATTACTCCACCAAACATCTGATAATTTCCTCTTCTCACCCCACCCCCACCCACTGCGAGAAAAACAGAACTTACCAAATCTCTAATTATGGAACTTCTCGTAATAAGGAGAACTAGTTCTCATTATAGCTGAGGTCAGCGATGGGTGGAGCCAGGTCATTTCCAGTGACACCGAGCTCTGCGTACCATAAAAGGTCTGCGTACCATGATCTGTGTACCATGAAAGGTCTACGTACCATAAAAGGTCTGCGTACCATGATCTGTGTACCATGATCTGTGTACCATGATCTGCATACCATGATCTGTGTACCATGAGAGGTCTGTATACCATGATCTGTGTACCATGATCTGTGTACCATGATCTGCATACCATGATCTGTGTACCATGAGAGGTCTGTATACCATGATCTGTGTACCATGATCTGCATACCATGATCTGTGTACCATAAGAGGTCTACGTACCATAAAAGGTCTGCGTACCATGATCTGTGTACCATGAGAGGTCTGCGTACCATGATCTGTGTACCATGATCTGCATACCATGATCTGTGTACCATGAGAGGTCTACGTACCATAAAAGGTCTGCGTACCATGATCTGTGTACCATGAGAGGTCTGCGTACCATGATCTGTGTACCATGAGAGGTCTACGTACCATGATCTGTGTACCATGAGAGGTCTGTATACCATGATCTGTGTACCATGATCTGCATACCATGATCTGTGTACCATGAGAGGTCTACGTACCATAAAAGGTCTGCGTACCATGATATGTGTACCATGATCTGCATACCATGATCTGTGTACCATGAGAGGTCTACGAACCATGAGAGGTCTGCGTACCATGATCTGTGTACCATGAAAGGTCTGCGTACCATGAGAGGTCTGTGTACCATGAGAGGTCTGCGTACCATGATCTGTGTACCATGATCTGCATACCATGAGAGGTCTACGTACCATGATCTGTGTACCATGATCTGCATACCATGAGAGGTCTACGTACCATGATATGTGTACCATGATCTGCATACCATGATCTGTGTACCATGAGAGGTCTGCGTACCATGAGAGGTCTGTGTACCATGAGAGGTCTGCGTACCATGATCTGTGTACCATGATCTGTGTACCATGAGAGGTCTGCGTACCATGATCTGTGTACCATGATCTGTGTACCATGAGAGGTCTGCGTACCATGATCTGTGTACCATGATCTGCATACCATGATCTGTGTACCATGATCTGTGTACCATAAAAGGTCTGCGTACCATGATCTGTGTACCATGATCTGTGTACCATGATCTGCATACCATGATCTGTGTACCATGAGAGGTCTACGTACCATGAGAGGTCTGCGTACCATGATCTGTGTACCATGAAAGGTCTGCGTACCATGAGAGGTCTGTGTACCATGAGAGGTCTGCGTACCATGATCTGTGTACCATGATCTGCGTACCATGAGAGGTCTGTGTACCATGATCTGTGTACCATGAGAGGTCTGCGTACCATGATCTGTGTACCATGATCTGTGTACCATGAGAGGTCTACGTACCATGATCTGCGTACCATGAGAGGTCTGTGTACCATGATCTGTGTACCATGAGAGGTCTGCGTACCATGATCTGTGTACCATGATCTGTGTACCATGAGAGGTCTACGTACCATGAAAGGTCTGCATACCATGATCTGTGTACCATGAGAGGTCTACATACCATGAAAGGTCTGCGTACCATGAAAGGTCTGTATACCATGATCTGTGAACCATGATCTGTGTACCATGATCTGCGTACCATGAAAGGTCTGTATACCATGATCTGCGTACCATGATCTGTGTACCATGATCTGCATACCATGATCTGTGTACAATGAGAGGTCTACGTACCATGAAAGGTCTGTGTACCATGAAAGGTCTGCGTACCATGATCTGTGTACCATGATCTGTGTACCATGATCTGCGTACCAGGATCTGCATACCATGATCTGTGTACCATGAGAGGTCTACGTACCATCAAAGGTCTGCGTACCATAAGAGGTCTGTGTACCATGATCTGTGTACCATGAGAGGTCTATGTACCATCAAAGGTCTGCGTACCATGATCTGCGTACCATGAAATGTCTACATACCATAAAAGGTCTGCGTACCATGATCTGCGTACTATGAGAGGTCTACATACCATGATCTGTGTACCATGAGAGGTCTATGTACCATGATCTGTGTACCATGATCTGTGTACCATGAGAGGTCTATGTACCATGAACTGTGTACCATGATCTGCATACTATGATCTGTGTACCATGATCTGCATACCATGATCTGTGTACCATGATCTGCGTACCATGATCTGCGTACCATGATCTGAGTACCATGAGAGGTCTACGTAACATGATCTGTATACCATGATCTGTGTACCATGAAATGTCTACGTACCATGAAAGCTCTGCGTACAATGATCTGCGTACCATGATCTGTGTACCATGAGAGGTCTGCGTACCATGATCTGTGTACCATGATCTGTGTACCATGATCTGCGTACCATGAGAGGTCTACGTACTATGAAAGGTCTGCTTACCATGAAAGGTCTGCGCACCATGAAAGGTCTGCGTACCATGATCTGTGTACCATGATCTGTGTACCATGAGAGGTCTACTTACCATGAAACGTCTGCGTACCATGATCTGTGTACCATGATCTGCATACCATGATCTGTGTCCCATGAGCTGCTTACCATGATCTGTGTCCCATGAGCTGCTTACCATGATCTGCGTACCATGAGAGGTCTACATACCATGAAAGGTCTGCGTACCATCAAAGGTCTGCGTACCATGAAATGTCTACGTACAACGATCTGCGTACCATGAGAGGTCTACGTTGCATGATCTGTGTACCATGATCTGTGTACCATGAGAGGTCTATGTACCATGAAAGGTCTGCATACCATGAAAGGTCTGCGTACCATGATCTGTGTGCCATGATCTGTGTACCATGATCTGCGTACCATGAAAGGTCTGTGTACCATAAAATGTCTGTGTACCATGAGAGGTCTGCGTACCATGAGAGGTCTACGTACCATGATCTGTGTACCATGAGAGGTCTGCGTACCATGAAAGGTCTGCGCCCCATGAAAGGTCTGTGTACCATGAGAGGTCTACGTACCATGATCTGTGTACCATGATCTGTGTACCATGAGAGGTCTGCGTACCATGAAAGGTCTGCTTACCATAAAAGGTCTGCGTACCATGAGAGGTCTACGTACCATGATCTGTGTACCATGAGAGGTCTATGTACCATGATCTGTGTACCATGAGAGGTCTGCGTACCATGAGAGGTCTACGTACCATGATCTGTGTACCATGAGAGGTCTGCGTACCATGAAAGGTCTGCGCCCCATGAAAGGTCTGTGTACCATGAGAGGTCTACGTACCATGACCTGTGTACCATGATCTGTGTACCATGAGAGGTCTGCGTACCATGAAAGGTCTGCTTACCATAAAAGGTCTGCGTACCATGAGAGGTCTACGTACCATGATCTGTGTACCATGAGAGGTCTATGTACCATGAACTGTGTACCATGATCTGTGTACCATGAGAGGTCTATGTACCATGAAACGTCTGCGTACCATGATCTGTGTACCATGAGAGGTCTGCGTACCATGAAAGGTCTGCTTACCATAAAAGGTCTGCGTACCATGAGAGGTCTACGCACCATGATCTGTGTACCATGAGAGGTCTATGTACCATGAACTGTGTACCATGATCTGTGTACCATGAGAGGTCTACGTACCATGAAACGTCTGCGTACCATGATCTGTATACCATGATCTGCATACCATGAGCTGCTTACCATGATCTGCGTACCATGATCTGTGTACCATGAGAGGTCTGCGTACCATGAAAGGTCTGCTTACCATAAAAGGTCTGCGTACCATGAGAGGTCTACGTACCATGATCTGTGTACCATGAGAGGTCTATGTACCATGAACTGTGTACCATGATCTGTGTACCATGAGAGGTCTACGTACCATGAAACGTCTGCGTACCATGATCTGTGTACCATGATCTGCATACCATGAGCTGCTTACCATGATCTGCGTACCATGATCTGTGTACCATGAGAGGTCTGCGTACCATGAAAGGTCTGCTTACCATAAAAGGTCTGCGTACCATGAGAGGTCTACGTACCATGATCTGTGTACCATGAGAGGTCTATGTACCATGAACTGTGTACCATGATCTGTGTACCATGAGAGGTCTACGTACCATGAAACGTCTGCGTACCATGATCTGTGTACCATGATCTGCATACCATGAGCTGCTTACCATGATCTGCGTACCATGAGAGGTCTACGTACCATGAAAGGTCTGCGTACCATGATCTGTGTACCATGATCTGTGTACCATGATCCCGACAAACCCATCAGTGCCAACAGGCCACAAATCAATGGGGGCATCACACCGGAGACCCATCTCTGGACACAGATCACCTCCCGGGTCCCCCAACACCAGGCCATACACCATATTACCTGAAGTGGGTACAGCAAGGAGCTAAAAGTGACCATGGCAGGCACTACAGCAGAGGACACTGACCTGTAACAGGAATCGAGGTCACAGGGTGGACTTTGGTGGCCTCTACTGGTCACATATGGCAAAACAGCAGAGAACACTGACCTGTAACAGGGATGGAGGTCACCCTGGTGGACTCTGGCGTCCTCTACTGATCACACATGGCACTACAGCAGAGGACACTGACCTGTAACAGGAATGGAGGTCACGGGGTGGACTCTGGTGTCCTCTACTGGTAACACATGGCACTACAGAAGATGATATTGACCTGTAACATGGATGGAGGTAAGGGGGGGACTCTGGTGTCCTCTACTGGTCACACATGGCACTACAGCAGAGGACACTGGCTTGTAACAGGAATGGAGGTCACGGGATGGATTCTAGTAGGCCTCTACTGGTCACACATGGCACTACAGCAGAGGACACTGACCTGTAACAGGAATGGAGGTCACGGGGTTGACTCTGGTGGCCTCTACTGGTCACACATGGCACTACAGCAGAGGACACTGACCTGTAACAGAAATGGAGGTCACCGGGTGGACTCTGGTGTCCTCTACTGGTCACACGTGGCAATATAGCAGAGGACATTGACCTGTATCAGGAATGGAGGTCACCCTGGTGGACTCTGGCGGCCTCTACTGGTCACACATAGCACTACAGCAGAGGACACTGACCTGTAACAGGAATGGAGGTCACGGGGTGGACTCTGGTGTCCTCTACTGGTCACACATGGCACTACAGCAGAGAACACTGACCTGTAACAGAAATGGAGGTCACCGGGTGGACTCTGGTGGCCTCTACTGGTCACACATGGCAATATAGCAGAGGACATTGACCTGTAACATGGATTGAGTTAAGTGGGGGACTCTGGTGTCCTCTACTGGTTACACAATTACACTACAGCAGAGGACACTGACCTGTAACAGGAATGGAGGTCACAGGGTCGATTCTGGTGGCCTCTACTGGTCACACATGGCACTAGAGCAGATGACATTGACCTGTAACAGGAATGGAGGTCACGGGGTGGACTCTGGTGTCCTCTACTGGTCACACATGGCACTACAGCAGAGAATACTGACCTGTAACAGGAATGGAGGTTACAGGGTGGACTCTGGTGGCCTCTACTGGTCACACATTGCACTACAGCAGAGGACACTGATATCTAAGAGGAATGGAGGTCACAGGGTGGACTCTGGTGGCCCCTACTGGTCACACATGGCACTACAGCAGAGGACACTGATATCTAAGAGGAATGGAGGTCACGGGGTGGACTCTGGTGTCCTTTACTGGTCACACATGGCACTACAGCAGAGGACACTGACCTGTAACAGGAAAGGAGGTCACGGTGTGTACTCTGGCGTCCTCTACTGGTCACACATATCACTACAGCAGAGGACACTGACCTGTAACAGGAAAGGAGGTCACGGTGTGTACTCTGGTGAAATGTCTACGTACAACGATCTGCGTACCATGAGAGGTCAATGTACCATGAAAGGTCTGCGTACCATGAAAGGTCTGCGTACCATGTTCTGTGTGCCATGATCTGTGTACCATGATCTGCTTACCATGAAAGGTCTGCGCACCATGAAAGGTCTGCGTACCATGATCTGTGTACCATGATCTGTGTACCATGAGAGGTCTACTTACCATGAAACGTCTGCGTACCATGATCTGTGTACCATGATCTGCATACCATGATCTGTGTCCCATGAGCTGCTTACCATGATCTGCGTACCATGAGAGGTCTACATACCATGAAAGGTCTGCGTACCATCAAAGGTCTGCGTACCATGAAATGTCTACGTACAACGATCTGCGTACCATGAGAGGTCTACGTTGCATGATCTGTGTACCATGATCTGTGTACCATGAGAGGTCTATGTACCATGAAAGGTCTGCGTACCATGAAAGGTCTGCGTACCATGATCTGTGTGCCATGATCTGTGTACCATGATCTGCGTACCATGAAAGGTCTGTGTACCATAAAATGTCTGTGTACCATGAGAGGTCTGCGTACCATGAGAGGTCTACGTACCATGATCTGTGTACCATGAGAGGTCTGCGTACCATGAAAGGTCTGCGCCCCATGAAAGGTCTGTGTACCATGAGAGGTCTACGTACCATGATCTGTGTACCATGATCTGTGTACCATGAGAGGTCTGCGTACCATGAAAGGTCTGCTTACCATAAAAGGTCTGCGTACCATGAGAGGTCTACGTACCATGATCTGTGTACCATGAGAGGTCTATGTACCATGATCTGTGTACCATGAGAGGTCTGCGTACCATGAGAGGTCTACGTACCATGATCTGTGTACCATGAGAGGTCTGCGTACCATGAAAGGTCTGCGCCCCATGAAAGGTCTGTGTACCATGAGAGGTCTACGTACCATGACCTGTGTACCATGATCTGTGTACCATGAGAGGTCTGCGTACCATGAAAGGTCTGCTTACCATAAAAGGTCTGCGTACCATGAGAGGTCTACGTACCATGATCTGTGTACCATGAGAGGTCTATGTACCATGAACTGTGTACCATGATCTGTGTACCATGAGAGGTCTATGTACCATGAAACGTCTGCGTACCATGATCTGTGTACCATGAGAGGTCTGCGTACCATGAAAGGTCTGCTTACCATAAAAGGTCTGCGTACCATGAGAGGTCTACGTACCATGATCTGTGTACCATGAGAGGTCTATGTACCATGAACTGTGTACCATGATCTGTGTACCATGAGAGGTCTACGTACCATGAAACGTCTGCGTACCATGATCTGTGTACCATGATCTGCATACCATGAGCTGCTTACCATGATCTGCGTACCATGATCTGTGTACCATGAGAGGTCTGCGTACCATGAAAGGTCTGCTTACCATAAAAGGTCTGCGTACCATGAGAGGTCTACGTACCATGATCTGTGTACCATGAGAGGTCTATGTACCATGAACTGTGTACCATGATCTGTGTACCATGAGAGGTCTATGTACCATGAAACGTCTGCGTACCATGATCTGTGTACCATGAGAGGTCTACGTACCATGAAACGTCTGCGTACCATGATCTGTGTACCATGATCTGCATACCATGAGCTGCTTACCATGATCTGCGTACCATGAGAGGTCTACGTACCATGAAAGGTCTGCGTACCATGATCTGTGTACCATGATCTGTGTACCCATCAGTGCCAACAGGCCACAAATCAATGGGGGCATCACACCGGAGACCCATCTCTGGACACAGATCACCTCCCGGGTCCCCCAACACCAGGCCATACACCATATTACATGAAGTGGGTACAGCAAGGAGCTAAAAGTGACCATGGCAGGCACTACAGCAGAGGACACTGACCTGTAACAGGAATCGAGGTCACAGGGTGGACTCTGGCGGCCTCTACTGGTCACACATGGCACTACAGCAGAGAATACTGACCTGTAACAGGAATGGAGGTCACGGGGAGTTTACTCTGGTGGTCTCTACTGGTCACACATGGCACTACAGCAGAGAACACTGACCTGTAACAGGAATAGAGGTCACAGGGTGGACTTTGGTGGCCTCTACTGGTCACATAGGGCAAAACAGCAGAGAACACTGACCTGTAACAGGAATGGAGGTCACGGGGTGGACTCTGGTGTCCTCTACTGGTCACACATGGCAATATAGCAGAGGACATTGACCTGTATCAGGAATGGAGGTCACCCTGGTGGACTCTGGCGTCCTCTACTGGTCACACATAGCACTACAGCAGAGGACACTGACCTGTAACAGGAATGGAGGTCACGGGGTGGACTCTGGTGTCCTCTACTGATCACACATGGCACTACAGCAGAGGACACTGACCTGTAACAGGAATAGAGCTCACGGGTGGACTCTGGTGGCCTCTACTGGTCACACATGGCACTACAGCAGAGAACACTGACCTGTAACAGGGATGGAGGTCACCCTGGTGGACTCTGGCGTCCTCTACTGGTCACACATAGCACTACAGCAGAGGACACTGACCTGTAACAGGAATGGAGGTCATGGGGTGGACTCTGGTGTCCTCTACTGGTCACACATGGCACTACAGAAGATGACATTGACCTGTAACATGGATGGAGGTACGGGGGGGACTCTGGTGTCCTCCACTGGTCACACATGGCACTACAGCAGGGGACACTGGCCTGTAACAGGAATGGAGGTCACGGGATGGATTCTGGTGGCCTCTACTGGTCACACATGGCACTACAGCAGAGGACACTGACCTGTAACAGAAATGGAGGTAACCGGGTGGACTCTGGTGTCCTCTACTGGTCACACATGGCACTACAGCAGAGAATACTGACCTGTAACAGGAATGGAGGTTACAGGGAGGACTCTGGTGTCCTCTACTGGTCACACATGGCATTACAGCAGAGGACACTGACCTGTAACAGAAATGGAGGTCACCGGGTGGACTCTGGTGTCCTCTACTGGTCACACATGGCACTACAGCAGAGAACACTGACCTGTAACAGAAATGGAGGTCACCGGGTGGACTCTGGTGGCCTCTACTGGTCACACATGGCAATATAGCAGAGGACATTGACCTGTAACATGGATTGAGTTAAGTGGGGGACTCTGGTGTCCTCTACTGGTTACACAATTACACTACAGCAGAGGACACTGACCTGTAACAGGAATGGAGGTCACAGGGTCGATTCTGGTGGCCTCTACTGGTCACACATGGCACTAGAGCAGATGACATTGACCTGTAACAGGATTGGAGGTCACGGGGTGGACTCTGGTGTCCTCTACTGGTCACACATGGCACTACAGCAGAGAATACTGACCTGTAACAGGAATGGAGGTTACAGGGTGGACTCTGGTGGCCTCTACTGGTCACACATTGCACTACAGCAGAGGACACTGATATCTAAGAGGAATGGAGGTCACAGGGTGGACTCTGGTGGCCCCTACTGGTCACACATGGCACTACAGCAGAGGACACTGATATCTAAGAGGAATGGAGGTCACGGGGTGGACTCTGGTGTCCTTTACTGGTCACACATGGCACTACAGCAGAGGACACTGACCTGTAACAGGAAAGGAGGTCACGGGGTGTACTCTGGCGTCCTCTACTGGTCACACATATCACTACAGCAGAGGACACTGACCTGTAACAGGAAAGGAGGTCACAGGGTGTACTCTGGTGGCCTCTACTGTTCACACATATCACTACAGCAGAGGACACTGACCTGTAACAGGAATGGAGGACATGGGGCGGACTCTGGCATCCTCTACTGGTCACACATGGCACTACAGCAGAGGACACTGACCTGTAACAGGAATGGAGGTCACAGGGTGGACTCTGGCATCCTCTACTGGTCACACATGGCAATACAGCAGAGGACACTGACCTGTAACAGAAATGGAGGTCACCGGGTGGACTCTGGTGGCCTCTACTGGTCACACATAGCACTACAGCAGAGAACACTGACCTGTAACAGGAATGGAGGTCACAGGGTGGACTCTGGTGGCATCTACTGGTCACACATGGCACTACAGCAGAGGACACTGATCTGTAACTAGAATAGAAATCACGGGTTGGATTCTGGTGGCCTCTACAGGTCACACATTGCACTAAAGCAGAGGACACTGACCTGTAACAGGAATGGAGGTCACAGGGTGGATTCTGGTGGCCTCTACTGGTCACACATGGCACTACAGCAGAGGACACTGGCCTGTAACAGGAATGGAGGTCAGGGGATGGATTCTGGTGGCCTCTACTGGTCACACATGGCACTACAGCAGAGGACACTGACCTGTAACAGAAATGGAGGTTACAGGGTGGACTCTGGTGGCCTCTACTGGTCACACATTGCACTACAGCAGAGGACACTGATATCTAAGAGGAATGGAGGTCACAGGGTGGACTCTGGTGGCCCCTACTGGTCACACATGGCACTACAGCAGAGGACACTGATATCTAAGAGGAATGGAGGTCACGGGGTGGACTCTGGTGTCCTTTACTGGTCACACATGGCACTACAGCAGAGGACACTGACCTGTAACAGGAAAGGAGGTCACGGGGTGTACTCTGGCGTCCTCTACTGGTCACACATATCACTACAGCAGAGGACACTGACCTGTAACAGGAAAGGAGGTCACAGGGTGTACTCTGGTGGCCTCTACTGTTCACACATATCACTACAGCAGAGGACACTGACCTGTAACAGGAATGGAGGACATGGGGCGGACTCTGGCATCCTCTACTGGTCACACATGGCACTACAGCAGAGGACACTGACCTGTAACAGGAATGGAGGTCACAGGGTGGACTCTGGCATCCTCTACTGGTCACACATGGCAATACAGCAGAGGACACTGACCTGTAACAGAAATGGAGGTCACCGGGTGGACTCTGGTGGCCTCTACTGGTCACACATAGCACTACAGCAGAGAACACTGACCTGTAACAGGAATGGAGGTCACAGGGTGGACTCTGGTGGCATCTACTGGTCACACATGGCACTACAGCAGAGGACACTGACCTGTAACTAGAATAGAAATCACGGGTTGGATTCTGGTGGCCTCTACAGGTCACACATTGCACTAAAGCAGAGGACACTGACCTGTAACAGGAATGGAGGTCACAGGGTGGATTCTGGTGGCCTCTACTGGTCACACATGGCACTACAGCAGAGGACACTGGCCTGTAACAGGAATGGAGGTCAGGGGATGGATTCTGGTGGCCTCTACTGGTCACACATGGCACTACAGCAGAGGACACTGACCTGTAACAGAAATGGAGGTCACCGGGTGGACTCTGGTGGCCTCTACTGGTCACACATGGCACTACAGCAGAGAACACTGACCTGTAACAGGAATGGAGGTCACGGGGAGGACTCTGGTGGCCTCTACTGGTCACACATAGCACTACAGCAGAGAACACTGACCTGTAACAGGAATGGAGGTCACAGGGTGGACTCTGGTGGCCTCTACTGGTCACACATGGCACTACAGCAGAGAACACTGACCTGTAACAGGAATGGAGGTCACAGGGTGGACTCTGGTGGCCTCTACTGGTCACACATGGCACTATAGCAGAGGACACTGATCTGTAACTAGAATGGAAATCACGGGTTGGATTCTGGTGGCCTCTACAGGTCACACATTGCACTAAAGCAGAGGACACTGACCTGTAACAGGAATGGAGGTCACAGGGTGGATTCTGGTGGCCTCTACTGGTCACACATGGCACTACAGCAGAGGACACTGGCTTGTAACAGGAATGGAGGTCACGGGATGGATTCTAGTAGGCCTCTACTGGTCACACATGGCACTACAGCAGAGGACACTGACCTGTAACAGGAATGGAGGTCACGGGGTTGACTCTGGTGGCCTCTACTGGTCACACATGGCAATATAGCAGAGGACATTGACCTGTATCAGGAATGGAGGTCACCCTGGTGGACTCTGGCGGCCTCTACTGGTCACACATAGCACTACAGCAGAGGACACTGACCTGTAACAGGAATGGAGGTCATGGGGTGGACTCTGGTGTCCTCTACTGGTCACACATGGCACTACAGAAGATGACATTGACCTGTAACATGGATGGAGGTACGGGGGGGACTCTGGTGTCCTCCACTGGTCACACATGGCACTACAGCAGAGGACACTGGCCTGTAACAGGAATGGAGGTCACGGGATGGATTCTGGTGGCCTCTACTGGTCACACATGGCACTACAGCAGAGGACACTGACCTGTAACAGAAATGGAGGTAACCGGGTGGACTCTGGTGTCCTCTACTGGTCACACATGGCACTACAGCAGAGAATACTGACCTGTAACAGGAATGGAGGTTACAGGGAGGACTCTGGTGTCCTCTACTGGTCACACATGGCACTACAGCAGAGAACACTGACCTGTAACAGAAATGGAGGTCACCGGGTGGACTCTGGTGGCCTCTACTGGTCACACATGGCAATATAGCAGAGGACATTGACCTGTAACATGGATTGAGTTAAGTGGGGGACTCTGGTGTCCTCTACTGGTTACACAATTACACTACAGCAGAGGACACTGACCTGTAACAGGAATGGAGGTCACAGGGTCGATTCTGGTAGCCTCTACTGGTCACACATGGCACTAGTGCAGATGACACTGACCTGTAACAGGAATGGAGGTCACGGGGTGGACTCTGGTGTCCTCTACTGGTCACACATGGCACTACAGCAGAGAATACTGACCTGTAACAGGAATGGAGGTTACAGGGTGGACTCTGGTGGCCTCTACTGGTCACACATTGCACTACAGCAGAGGACACTGATATCTAAGAGGAATGGAGGTCACAGGGTGGACTCTGGTGGCCCCTACTGGTCACACATGGCACTACAGCAGAGGACACTGATATCTAAGATGAATGGAGGTCACGGGGTGGACTCTGGTGTCCTTTACTGGTCACACATGGCACTACAGCAGAGGACACTGACCTGTAACAGGAAAGGAGGTCACGGGGTGTACTCTGGCGTCCTCTACTGGTCACACATATCACAACAGCAGAGGACACTGACCTGTAACAGGAAAGGAGGTCACGGGGTGTACTCTGGTGGCCTCTACTGTTCACACATATCACTACAGCAGAGGACACTGACCTGTAACAGGAATGGAGGACATGGGGCGGACTCTGGCGTCCTCTACTGGTCACACATGGCACTACAGCAGAGGACACTGACCTGTAACAGGAATGGAGGTCACAGGGTGGACTCTGGTGGCATCTACTGGTCACACATGGCACTACAGCAGAGGACACTGATCTGTAACTAGAATTGAAATCACGGGTTGGATTCTGGTGGCCTCTACAGGTCACACATTGCACTAAAGCAGAGGACACTGACCTGTAACAGGAATGGAGGTCACAGGGTGGATTCTGGTGGCCTCTACTGGTCACACATGGCACTACAACAGAGGACACTGGCCTGTAACAGGAATGGAGGTCAGGGGATGGATTCTGGTGGCCTCTACTGGTCACACATGGCACTACAGCAGAGGACACTGACCTGTAACAGAACTGGAGGTCACCGGGTGGACTCTGGTGGCCTCTACTGGTCACACATGGCACTACAGCAGAGAACACTGACCTGTAACAGGAATGGAGGTCACAGGGTGGACTCTGGTGGCCTCTACTGGTCACACATGGCACTACAGCAGAGGACACTGATCTGTAACTAGAATGGAAATCACGGGTTGGATTCTGGTGGCCTCTACAGGTCACACATTGCACGAAAGCAGAGGACACTGACCTGTAACAGGAATGGAGGTCACAGGGTGGATTCTGGTGGCCTCTACTGGTCACACATGGCACTACAGCAGAGGACACTGACCTGTAACAGGTATAGAGGTCACCGGGTGGACTCTGGCATCCTCTAGTGGTCACACATGGCAATACAGCAGAGGATATTGACCTATAACAGGAATGGAGGTTACGGGGCGGAATCTGGTTTCCTCTACTGGTCACATATGGCACTACAGCAGAGGACACTGACCTGTAACAGAAAAGGAGGTCACCGGGTGGACTCTGGTGTCCTCTACTGGTCACACATGGCACTACAGCAGAGGACACTGACCGGTAACAGGAATGGAGGTCACCCTGGTGGACTCTGGTGGCCTCTACTGGTCACATATTGCACTAAAGCAGAGGACACTGACCTGTAACAGGAATGGATTTCACAGGGCAGACTCTGGTGTCCTCTACTGGTCACACATGGCACCACAGCTGAGGACACTGACCTGTAACAGGAATGGAGGTCACGGGGTGGACTCTGGTGGCCTCTACTGGTCACACATGGCAATATAGAAGAGGACATTGACCTGTAACAGGAATGGAGGTCATGGGGTGGACTCTGGTGTCCTCTACTGGTCACACATGGCACTAGAGCAGATGACATTGACCTGTAACAGGAATGGAGGTCACGGGGTGGACTCTGGTGTCCTCTACTGGTCACACATGGTACTACAGCAGAGGACACTGGCCTGTAACAGGAATGGAGGTCAGGGGATGGATTCTGGTGGCCTCTACTGGTCACACATGGCACTACAGCAGAGGACATTGACCTGTAACAGAAATGGAGGTCACCGGGTGGACTCTGGTGGCCTTTACTGGTCACACATGGCACTACAGCAGAGGACACTGACCTGTAACAGAAATGGAGGTCACCGGGTGGACTCTGGTGGCCTCTACTGGTCACACATGGCACTACAGCAGAGAACACTGACCTGTAACAGGAATGGAGGTCACGGGGTGGACTCTGGTGGCCTCTACTGGTCACACATAGCACTACAGCAGAGAACACTGACCTGTAACAGGAATGAAGGTCACAGGGTGGACTCTGGTGGCCTCTACTGGTCACACATGGCACTACAGCAGAGGACACTGATCTATAACTAGAATGGAAATCACGGGTTGGATTCTGGTGACCTCTACAGGTCACACATTGCACTAAAGCAGAGGACACTGACTGGTAACAGGAATGGAGGTCACAGGGCAGACTCTGGAGGCCTCTACTGGTCACACATGGCACCACAGCTGAGGACACTGACCTGTAACAGGAATGGAGGTCACGGGGTGGACTCTGGTGGCCTCTACTGGTCACATATTGCACTAAAGCAGAGGACACTGACCTGTAACAGGAATGGATTTCACAGGGCAGACTCTGGAGGCCTCTACTGGTCACACATGGCACCACAGCTGAGGACACTGACCTGTAACAGGAATGGAGGTCACGGGGTGGACTCTGGTGGCCTCTACTGGTCACACATGGCAATATAGCAGAGGACATTGACCTGTAACAGGAATGGAGGTCATGGGGTGGACTCTGGTGTCCCCTACTGGTCACACATGGCACTAGAGCAGATGACATTGACCTGTAACAGGAATGGAGGTCACGGGGTGGACTCTGGTGTCCTCTACTGGTCACACATGGCACTACAGAAGATGACATTGACCTGTAACATGGATGGAGGTAAGGGGGGACTCTGGTGTCCTCTACTGGTCACACATGGCACTACAGCAGAGGACACTGGCCTGTAACAGGAATGGAGGTCAGGGGATGGATTCTGGTGGCCTCTATTGGTCACACATGGCACTACAGCAGAGGACACTGACCTGTAACAGAAATGGAGGTCGCCGGGTGGACTCTGGTGGCCTCTACTGGTCACACATGGCAATACAGCAGAGGACACTGACCTGTAACAGGAATGGAGGTCACGGGATGGATTCTGGTGGCCTCTACTGGTCACACATGGCACTACAGCAGAGGACACTGATCTGTAACTAGAATGGAAATCACGGGTTGGATTCTCGTGGCCTCTACAGGTCACACATTGCACTAAAGCAGAGGACACTGACCTGTAACAGGAATGGAGGTCACAGGGTGGATTCTGGTGGCCTCTACTGGTCACACAAGGCACTACAGCAGAGGACACTGACCTGTAACAGGTATAGAGGTCACCGGGTGGACTCTGGCATCCTCTAGTGGTCACACATGGCAATACAGCAGAGGATATTGACCTGTAACAGGAATGGAGGTTACGGGGCGGAATCTGGTTTCCTCTACTGGTCACATATGGCACTACAGAAGAGGACACTGACCTGTAACAGAAAAGGAGGTCACCGGGTGGACTCTGGTGTCCTCTACTGGTCACACATGGCACTACAGCAGAGGACACTGACCGGTAACAGGAATGGAGGTCACCCTGGTGGACTCTGGCGGCCTCTACTGGTCACATATTGCACTAAAGCAGAGGACACTGACCTGTAACAGGAATGGATTTCACAGGGCAGACTCTGGAGGCCTCTACTGGTCACACATGGCACCACAGCTGAGGACACTGATCTGTAACAGGAATGGAGGTCACAGGGTGGACTCTGGTGGCCTCTACTGGTCACACATGGCAATATAGCAGAGGACATTGACCTGTAACAGGAATGGAGGTCATGCGGTGGACTCTGGTGTCCTCTACTGGTCACACATGGCACTAGAGCAGATGACATTGACCTGTAACAGGAATGGAGGTCACGGGGTGGACTCTGGTGTCCTCTACTGGTCACAAATGGCACTACAGCAGAGAATACTGACCTGTAACAGGAATGGAGGTTACAGGGTGGACTCTGGTGGCCTCTACTGGTCACACATGGCACTACAGCAGAGGACACTGACCTGTAACAGAAATGGAGGTCTCCGGGTGGACTCTGGTGTCCTCTATTGGTCACACAAGGCACTACAGCAGAGGACACTGACCTGTAACAGAAATGGAGGTCACCGGGTGGACTCTGGTGGCCTCTACTGGTCACACATGGCAATATAGAAGAGGACATTGACCTGTAACAGGAATGGAGGTCACGGGGTGGACTTTGGTGGCCTATACTAGTCACACATGGCATTACAGCAGAGAACACTGACCTGTAACAGGAATGGAGGTCACGGGGTGGACTCTGGTGTCCTCTACTGGTCACACATGTCACTACAGCAGAGGACATTGACTTGTAACAGGAATAGAGGGCACAGGGGGGGACTCTGCTGTCCTCTACTGGTCACACATGGCAATATAGCAGAGGACATTGACCTGTATCAGGAATGGAGGTCACCCTGGTGGACTCTGGCGGCCTCTACTGGTCACATATTGCACTAAAGCAGAGGACAGTGACCTGTAACAGGAATGGAGGTCACAGGGTGGACTCTGGAGGCCTCTACTGGTCACACATTGCACTAAAGCAGAGGACAGTGACCTGTAACAGGAATGGAGGTCACAGGGCGAACTCTGGTGGCCTCTACTGGTCACACATGGCACTACAGCAGAGGACACTATTCTGTAACAGGAAAGGAGATCACGGGGTGGACTCTGGTGTCCTCTACTGGTCACACATGGCACTATAGCAGAGGACACTGATCTGTAACTAGAATGGAAATCACGGGTTGGATTCTGGTGGCCTCTACAGGTCACACATTGCACTAAAGCAGAGGACACTGACCTGTAACAGGAATGGAGGTCACAGGGTGGATTCTGGTGGCCTGTACTGATCACACATGGCACTACAGCAGAGAACACTGACCTGTAACAGGAATGGAGGTCACGGGGTGGACTCTGGTGGCCTCTACTGGTCACACATAGCACTACAGCAGAGAACACTGACCTGTAACAGGAAGGGAGGTCACGGGGTGGACTCTGGTGGCCTCTACTGGTCACACATGGCACTACAGCAGAGGACACTGATCTGTAACTAGAATGGAAATCACGGGTTGGATTCTGGTGGCCTCTAAAGGTCACACATTGCACTAAAGCAGAGGACACTGACCTGTAACAGGAATGGAGGTCACAGGGTGGATTCTGGTGGCCTCTACTGGTCACACATGGCACTACAGCAGAGGACACTGACCTGTAACAGGTATAGAGGTCACTGGGTGGACTCTGGCATCCTCTAGTGGTCACACATGGCAATACAGCAGAGGATATTGACCTGTAACAGGAATGGAGGTTACGGGGCGGAATCTGGTTTCCTCTACTGGTCACACATTGCACTACAGCAGAGGACACTGACCTGTAACAGAAAAGGAGGTCACCGGGTGGACTCTGGTGTCCTCTGCTGGTCACACATGGTACTACAGCAGAGGACACTGACCGGTAACAGGAATGGAGGTCACCCTGGTGGACTCTGGCGGCCTCTACTGGTCACATATTGCACTAAAGCAGAGGACACTGACCTGTAACAGGAATGGATTTCACAGGGCAGACTCTGGTGGCCTCTACTGGTCACACATGGCAC
This sequence comes from Aquarana catesbeiana, assembly GCF_042186555.1. Lineage (NCBI taxonomy): Eukaryota > Metazoa > Chordata > Amphibia > Anura > Ranidae > Aquarana > Aquarana catesbeiana. Next base: position 990,466,974 of record NC_133324.1, on the reverse strand, counting down.
CACAGCTGAGGACACTGACCTGTAACAGGAATGGAGGTCATGGGGTGGACTCTGGTGTCCTCTACTGGTCACACATGGCACTAGAGCAGATGACATTGACCTGTAACAGGAATGGAGGTCACGTGGGTGGACTCTGGTGTCCTCTACTGGTCACACATGGCACTACAGGAGAGAATACTGACCTGTAACAGCAATGGAGGTCATGGGGTGGACTCTGGTGTCCTCTACTGGTCACACATGGCACTACAGCAGAGAATACTGACCTGTAACAGGAATGGAGGTTACAGGGTGGACTCTGGTGGCCTCTACTAGTCACACATGGCACTACAGCAGAGGACACTGACCTGTAAGAGAAATGGAGGTCTCCGGGTGGACTCTGGTGTCCTCTACTGGTCACACATGGCACTACAGCAGAGGACACTGACCTGTAACAGAAATGGAGGTCACCGGGTGGACTCAGGTGTCCTCTACTGGTCACACACGGCACTACAACAGAGGACACTGACCTGTAACAGAAATGGAGGTCACCGGGTGGACTCTGGTGGCCTCTACTGGTCACACATGGCAATATAGCAGAGGACATTGACCTGTAACAGGAATGGAGGTCACGGGGTGGACTTTGGTGGCCTATACTAGTCACACATGGCATTACAGCAGAGAACACTGACCTGTAACAGGAATGGAGGTCACGGGGTGGACTCTGGTGTCCTCTACTGGTCACACATGTCACTACAGCAGAGGACATTGACTTGTAACAGGAATAGAGGGCACAGGGGGGGACTCTGCTGTCCTCTACTGGTCACACATGGCAATATAGCAGAGGACATTGACCTGTATCAGGAATGGAGGTCACCCTGGTGGACTCTGGCGGCCTCTACTGGTCACATATTGCACTAAAGCAGAGGACAGTGACCTGTAACAGGAATGGAGGTCACAGGGTGGACTCTGGAGGCCTCTACTGGTCACACATTGCACTAAAGCAGAGGACAGTGACCTGTAACAGGAATGGAGGTCACAGGGCGAACTCTGGTGGCCTCTACTGGTCACACATGGCACTACAGCAGAGGACACTATTCTGTAACAGGAAAGGAGATCACGGGGTGGACTCTGGTGTCCTCTACTGGTCACACATGGCACTATAGCAGAGGACACTGATCTGTAACTAGAATGGAAATCACGGGTTGGATTCTGGTGGCCTCTACAGGTCACACATTGCACTAAAGCAGAGGACACTGACCTGTAACAGGAATGGAGGTCACAGGGTGGATTCTGGTGGCCTGTACTGATCACACATGGCACTACAGCAGAGAACACTGACCTGTAACAGGAATGGAGGTCACGGGGTGGACTCTGGTGGCCTCTACTGGTCACACATAGCACTACAGCAGAGAACACTGACCTGTAACAGGAAGGGAGGTCACGGGGTGGACTCTGGTGGCCTCTACTGGTCACACATGGCACTACAGCAGAGGACACTGATCTGTAACTAGAATGGAAATCACGGGTTGGATTCTGGTGGCCTCTAAAGGTCACACATTGCACTAAAGCAGAGGACACTGACCTGTAACAGGAATGGAGGTCACAGGGTGGATTCTGGTGGCCTCTACTGGTCACACATGGCACTACAGCAGAGGACACTGACCTGTAACAGGTATAGAGGTCACTGGGTGGACTCTGGCATCCTCTAGTGGTCACACATGGCAATACAGCAGAGGATATTGACCTGTAACAGGAATGGAGGTTACGGGGCGGAATCTGGTTTCCTCTACTGGTCACACATTGCACTACAGCAGAGGACACTGACCTGTAACAGAAAAGGAGGTCACCGGGTGGACTCTGGTGTCCTCTGCTGGTCACACATGGTACTACAGCAGAGGACACTGACCGGTAACAGGAATGGAGGTCACCCTGGTGGACTCTGGCGGCCTCTACTGGTCACATATTGCACTAAAGCAGAGGACACTGACCTGTAACAGGAATGGATTTCACAGGGCAGACTCTGGTGGCCTCTACTGGTCACACATGGCACCACAGCTGAGGACACTGACCTGTAACAGGAATGGAGGTCATGGGGTGGACTCTGGTGTCCTCTACTGGTCACACATGGCACTAGAGCAGATGACATTGACCTGTAACAGGAATGGAGGTCACGTGGGTGGACTCTGGTGTCCTCTACTGGTCACACATGGCACTACAGGAGAGAATACTGACCTGTAACAGCAATGGAGGTCATGGGGTGGACTCTGGTGTCCTCTACTGGTCACACATGGCACTAGAGCAGATGACATTGACCTGTAACAGGAATGGAGGTCACGGGGTGGACTCTGGTGTCCTCTACTGGTCACACATGGCACTACAGCAGAGAATACTGACCTGTAACAGGAATGGAGGTTACAGGGTGGACTCTGGTGGCCTCTACTAGTCACACATGGCACTACAGCAGAGGACACTGACCTGTAAGAGAAATGGAGGTCTCCGGGTGGACTCTGGTGTCCTCTACTGGTCACACATGGCACTACAGCAGAGGACACTGACCTGTAACAGAAATGGAGGTCACCGGGTGGACTCAGGTGTCCTCTACTGGTCACACACGGCACTACAGCAGAGGACACTGACCTGTAACAGAAATGGAGGTCACCGGGTGGACTCTGGTGGCCTCTACTGGTCACACATGGCAATATAGCAGAGGACATTGACCTGTAACAGGAATGGAGGTCACGGGGTGGACTTTGGTGGCCTATACTGGTCACACATGGCATTACAGCAGAGAACACTGACCTGTAACAGGAATGGAGGTCACGGGGGGGACTCTGCTGTCCTCTACTGGTCACACATGGCAATATAGCAGAGGACATTGACCTGTATCAGGAATGGAGGTCACCCTGGTGGACTCTGGCGGCCTCTACTGGTCACATATTGCACTAAAGCAGAGGACAGTGACCTGTAACAGGAATGGAGGTCACAGGGTGGACTCTGGAGGCCTCTACTGGTCACACATTGCACTAAAGCAGAGGACAGTGACCTGTAACAGGAATGGAGGTCACAGGGCGAACTCTGGTGGCCTCTACTGGTCACACATGGCACTACAGCAGAGGACACTGACCTGTAACAGGAAAGGAGATCACGGGTTGGATTCTGGTGGCCTCTACAGGTCACACATTGCACTAAAGCAGAGGACACTGACCTGTAACAGGAATGGAGGTCATAGGGTGGATTCTGGTGGCCTCTACTGGTCACACATGGCACTACAGCAGAGGACACTGACCTGTAACAGGTATAGAGGTCAAAGGGTGGACTCTGGCATCCTCTAGTGGTCACACATGGCAATACAGCAGAGGATATTGACCTGTAACAGGAATGGAGGTTACGGGGCGGAATCTGGTTTCCTCTACTGGTCACACATTGCACTACAGAAGAGGACACTGACCTGTAACAGAAAAGGAGGTCACCGGGTGGACTCTGGTGTCCTCTACTGGTCACACATGGCACTACAGCAGAGGACACTGACCGGTAACAGGAATGGAGGTCACCCTGGTGGACTCTGGCGGCCTCTACTGGTCACATATTGCACTAAAGCAGAGGACACTGACCTGTAACAGGAATGGATTTCACAGGGCAGACTCTGGAGGCCTCTACTGGTCACACATGGCACCACAGCTGAGGACACTGACCTGTAACAGGAATGGAGGTCACGTGGTGGACTCTGGTGGCCTCTACTGGTCACACATGGCAATATAGCAGAGGACATTGACCTGTAACAGGAATGGAGGTTATGGGGTGGACTCTGGTGTCCTCTACTGGTCACACATGGCACTAGAGCAGATGACATTGACCTGTAACAGGAATGGAGGTCACGGAGTGGACTCTGGTGTCCTCTACTGGTCACACATAGCACTACAGCAGAGAATACTGACCTGTAACAGGAATGGAGGTTACAGGGTGGACTCTGGTGGCCTCTACTGGTCACACATGGCACTACAGCAGAGGACACTGACCTGTAAGAGAAATGAAGGTCTCCGGGTGGACTCTGGTGTCCTCTACTGGTCACACATGGCACTACAGCAGAGGACACTGACCTGTATCAGAAATGGAGGTCACCGGGTGGACTCAGGTGTCCTCTACTGGTCACACACGGCACTACAGCAGAGGACACTGACCTGTAACAGTAATGGAGGTCATAGGGTGGATTCTGGTGGCCTCTACTGGTCACACATGGCACTACAGCAGAGGACACTGACCTGTAACAGGTATAGAGGTCACCGGGTGGACTCTGGCATCCTCTAGTGGTCACACATGGCAATACAGCAGAGGATATTGACCTGTAACAGGAATGGAGGTTACGGGGCGGAATCTGGTTTCCTCTACTGGTCACATATGGCACTACAGCAGAGGACACTGACCTGTAACAGAAAAGGAGGTCACCGGGTGGACTCTGGTGTCCTCTACTGGTCACACATGGCACTACAGCAGAGGACACTGACCGGTAACAGGAATGGAGGTCACCCTGGTGGACTCTGGCGGCCTCTACTGGTCACATATTGCACTAAAGCAGAGGACACTGACCTGTAACAGGAATGGATTTCACAGGGCAGACTCTGGAGGCCTCTACTGGTCACACATGGCACCACAGCTGAGGACACTGACCTGTAACAGGAATGGAGGTCACGGGGTGGACTCTGGTGGCCTCTACTGGTCACACATGGCAATATAGCAGAGGACATTGACCTGTAACAGGAATGGAGGTCACCCTGGTGGACTCTGGCGGCCTCTACTGGTCACATATTGCACTAAAGCAGAGGACACTGACCTGTAACAGGAATGGATTTCACAGGGCAGACTCTGGTGTCCTCTACTGGTCACACATGGCACTACAGAAGATGATATTGACCTGTAACATGGATGGAGGTAAGGGGGGGACTCTGGTGTCCTCTACTGGTCACACATGGCACTACAGCAGAGGACACTGGCCTGTAACAGGAATGGAGGTCAGGGGATGGATTCTGGTGGCCTCTACTGGTCACACATGGCACTACAGCAGAGGACACTGACCTGTAACAGAAAAGGAGGTCACCGGGTGGACTCTGGTGGCCTCTACTGGTCACACATGGCAATACAGCAGAGGACACTGACCTGTAACAGGGATGGAGGTCACAGGGCGGACTCTGGTGTCTTCCACTGGTCACACATGGCACTACAGCAGAGGACACTGACCTGTAACAGAAATGTAGGTCACCAGGTGGACTCTGGTGGCCTCTACTGGTCACACATGGCACTACAGCAGAGAACACTGACCTGTAACAGGAATGGAGGTCACGGGGTGGACTCTGGTGGCCTCTACTGGTCACACATGGCACTAGAGCAGATGACATTGACCTGTAACAGGAATGGAGGTCACGGAGTGGACTCTGGTGTCCTCTACTGGTCACACATGGCACTACAGCAGAGAATACTGACCTGTAACAGGAATGGAGGTTACAGGGTGGATTCTGGTGGCCTCTACTGGTCACACATGGCACTACAGCAGAGGACACTGACCTGTAAGAGAAATGGAGGTCTCCGGGTGGACTCTGGTGTCCTCTACTGGTCACACAGGGCACTACAGCAGAGGACACTGACCTGTAACAGAAATGGAGGTCACCGGGTGGACTCAGGTGTCCTCTACTGGTCACACACGGCACTACAGCAGAGGACACTGACCTGTAACAGAAATGGAGGTCACCGGGTGGACTCTGGTGGCCTCTACTGGTCACACATGGCAATATAGCAGAGGACATTGACCTGTAACAGGAATGGAGGTCACGGGGTGGACTTTGGTGGCCTATACTGGTCACACATGGCATTACAGCAGAGAACACTGACCTGTAACAGGAATGGAGGTCACGGGGTGGACTCTGGTGTCCTCTACTGGTCACACATGTCACTACAGCAGAGGACATTGACTTGTAACAGGAATAGAGGGCACGGGGGGGACTCTGCTGTCCTCTACTGGTCACACATGGCAATATAGCAGAGGACATTGACCTGTATCAGGAATGGAGGTCACCCTGGTGGACTCTGGCGGCCTCTACTGGTCACATATTGCACTAAAGCAGAGGACAGTGACCTGTAACAGGAATGGAGGTCACAGGGCGAACTCTGGTGGCCTCTACTGGTCACACATGGCACTACAGCAGAGAACACTGACCTGTAACAGGAATGGAGGTCACAGGGTGGACTCTGGTGGCCTCTACTGGTCACAAATGGACCTACAGCAAAGGACACTGACCTGTAACAGGAAAGGAGATCACGGGGTGGACTCTGGTGTCCTCTACTGGTCACACATGGCACTATAGCAGAGGACACTGACCGGTAACAGGAATGGAGGTCAGCCTGGTGGACTCTGGCGGCCTCTACTGGCCACACTTGCACTAAAGCAGAGGGCACTGACCTGTAACAGGAATGGAGGTCACAGGGCGGACTCTGGAGGCCTCTACTGGTCACATATGGCACTACAGCTGAGGACACTGACCTGTAACAGGATTGGAGGTCACAGGGCAGACTCTGGGGGCCTCTACTGGTCACACATGGCACTATAGCAGAGGACACTGACCTGTAACAGAAATGGAGGTCACGGGATGGATTCTGGTGGCCTCTACTGGTCACACATGGCACTACAGCAGAGGACATTGACCTGTAACAGGAATGGAGGTCACGGGATGGATTCTGGTGGCCTCTACTGGTCACATATTGCACTACAGCAGAGGACACTGACCTGTAACAGGAAAGGAGGTCACGGGGTGGACTCTGGTGTCCTCTACTGTTCACACATAGCACTACAGCAGAGGACACTGACCTGTAACAGGAATGGAGGTCACGGGGTGGAATCTGGTGTCCTCTACTGGTCACACATGGCACTACAGAAGATGACATTGACCTGTAACATGGATGGAGATAAGGGGGGGTATTCTGGTGTCCTCTACTGGTCACACAAGGCACTACAGCAGAGGACACTGGCCTGTAACAGGAATGGAGGTCAGGGGATGGATTCTGGTGGCCTCTACTGGTCACACATGGCACTACAGCAGAGGACACTGACCTGTAACAGAAATGGAGGTCACCGGGTGGACTCTGGTGGCCTCTACTGGTCACACATGGCAATATAGCAGAGGACACTGACCTGTAACAGGAATGGAGGTCACAGGGTGGATTCTGGTGGCCTCTACTGTTCACACATATCACTACAGCAGAGGACACTGACCTGTAACAGGAATGGAGGTCACAGGGTGGACTCTGGCATGCTCTACTGGTCACACATGGCACTACAGCAGAGGACACTGACCTGTAACAGGGATGGAGGTCACGGGGTGGACTCTGGTGGCCTCTACTGGTCACACATAGCACTACAGCAGAGAACACTGACCTGTAACAGGAATGGAGGTAACCGGGTGGACTCTGGTGGCCTCTACTGGTCACACATGGCACTACAGCAGAGAACACTGACCTGTAACAGGAATGGAGGTCACGGGGTGGACTCTGGTGGCCTCTACTGGTCACACATAGCACTACAGCAGAGAACACTGAACTGTAACAGGAATGGAGGTCACGGGGTGGACTCTGGTGGCCTCTACTGGTCACACATGGCACTACAGCAGAGGACACTGATCTGTAACTAGAATGGAAATCACGGGTTGGATTCTGGTGGCCTCTACAGGTCACACATTGCACTAAAGCAGAGGACACTGACCTGTAACAGGAATGGAGGTCACAGGGTGGATTCTGGTGGCCTCTACTGGTCACACATGGCACTACAGCAGAGGACACTGACCTGTAACAGAAAAGGAGGTCACCGGGTGGACTCTGGTGGCCTCTACTGGTCACACATGGCAATACAGCAGAGGACACTGACCTGTAACAGGGATGGAGGTCACAGGGCGGACTCTGGTGTCTTCCACTGGTCACACATGGCACTACAGCAGAGGACACTGACCTGTAACAGAAATGTAGGTCACCAGGTGGACTCTGGTGGCCTCTACTGGTCACACATGGCACTACAGCAGAGAACACTGACCTGTAACAGGAATGGAGGTCACGGGGTGGACTCTGGTGGCCTCTACTGGTCACACATGGCACTAGAGCAGATGACATTGACCTGTAACAGGTATAGAGGTCACCGGGTGGACTCTGGCATCCTCTAGTGGTCACACATGGCAATACAGCAGAGGATATTGACCTGTAACAGGAATGGAGGTCACCCTGGTGGACTCTGGCGGCCTCTACTGGTCACTTATTGCACTAAAGCAGAGGACACTGACCTGTAACAGGAATGGAGGTCACAGGGCAGACTCTGGAGGCCTCTACTGGTCACACATGGCACCACAGCTGAGGACACTGACCTGTAACAGGAATGGAGGTCACGGGGTGGACTCTGGTGGTCTCTACTGGTCACACATATCACTACAGCAGAGGACATTGACCTGTAACAGGAATGGAGGTCACGGGGTGGACGTTGGCATCCTCTACTGGTCACACATGGAACTACAGCAGAGGACACTGACCTGTAACAGGAAAGGAGGTCACGGGGTGTACTCTGGTGTCCTCTACTGGTCACACATGGAACTACAGCAGAGGACGCTGACCTGTAACAGGAATGGAGGTCACTGGGTGGACTCTGGTGTCCTCTACTGGTCACACATGGAACTACAGCAGAGGACACTGACCTGTAACAGGAATGGAGGTCACTGGGTGGACTCTGGTGACCTCTACTGGTCACATATGGCACTACAGCAGAGGACACTGACCTGTAACAGCAATGGAGGTCACAGGGTGGACTCTGGCGGCCTCTACTGGTCACACATGGCACTACAGCAGAGGACACTGACATGTAACAGGAATGGAGGTTACAGGGCGGACTCTGGTGTCCTCTACTGGTCACACATGGCACTATAGCAGAGGACACTGACATGTAACTAGAATGGAGGTCACGGGGTGGACTCTGGTGTCCTCTACTGGTCACACATGGCACTACAGCAGAGAATACTGACCTGTAACGGGAATGGAGGTCACGGGGTGGACTCTGGTGTCCTCTACTGGTCACACATGGCACTACAGCAGAGAACACTGACCTGTAACAGGAATGGAGGTCACGGGGTGGACTCTGGTGGCCTCTACTGGTCACACATGGCACTACAGCAGAGGACATTGACCTGTATCAGGAATGGAGGTCACCCTTGTGGACTCTGGCGGCCTCTACTGGTCACACATTGCACTAAAGCAGAGGACACTGACCTGTAACAGGAATGGAGGTCACAGGGTGGACTCTGGTGGCCTCTACTGGTCACACATGGAACTACAGCAAAGGACACTGACCTGTAACAGGAAAGGAGATCACGGGGTGGACTCTCGTGTCCTCTAGTGGTCACACATGGCACTATAGCAGAGGACACTGACCGGTAACAGGAATGGAGGTTACCCTGGTGGACTCTGGCGGCCTCTACTGGTCACACATTGCACTAAAGCAGAGGACACTGACCTGTAACAGGAATGGAGGTCACGGGGTGGACTCTGGTGTCCTCTACTGGTCACACATGGCACTACAGCAGAGAATACTGACCTGTAACGGGAATGGAGGTCACGGGGTGGACTTTGGTGGCCTCTACTGGTCCCACATGGCACTACAGCAGAGAACACTGACCTGTAACAGGAATGGAGGTCACGGGATGGACTCTGGTGTCCTCTACTGGTCACACATGGCACTACAGCAGAGGACATTGACATGTAACAGGAATAGAGGTCACGGGGGGGACTCTGGTGTCCTCTACTGGTCACACATGGCAATATAGCAGAGGACATTGACCTGTATCAGGAATGGAGGTCACCCTGGTGGACTCTGGCGGCCTCTACTGGTCACACATTGCACTAGAGCAGAGGACAGTGACCTGTAACAGGAATGGAGGTCACAGGGGGAACTCTGGTGGCCTCTACTGGTCACACGTGGCACTACAGCAGAGGACACTGACCTGTAACAGGAATGGATTTCACAGGGCAGACTCTGGAGGCCTCTACTGGTTACAAATGGCACCACAGCTGAGGACACTGACCTGTAACAGGAATGGAGGTCACGGAGTGGACTCTGGTGGTCTCTACTGGTCACACATATCACTACAGCAGAGGACATTGACCTGTAACAGGAATGGAGGTCACGGGGTGGACTCTGGTGGCCTCAACTGGTCACACATGGCAATATAGCAGAGGACATTGACCTGTAACAGGAATGGAGGTCATGGGGTGGACTCTGGTGTCCTCTACTGGTCACACATGGCACTAGAGCAGATGACATTGACCTGTAACAGGAATGGAGGTCACGGGGTGGACTCTGGTGTCCTCTACTGGTCACACATGGCACTACAGCAGAGGATACTGACCTGTAACAGGAATGGAGGTTACAGGGTGGACTCTGGTGGCCTCTACTGGTCACACATGGCACTACAGCAGAGAACACTGACCTGTAACAGGGATGAAGGTCACCCTGGTGGACTCTGGCGGCCTCTACTGATCACACATGGTACTACAGCAGAGGACACTGACCTGTAACAGGAATGGAGGTCACGGGGTCGACTCTGGTGTCCTCTACTGGTCACACATGGCACTACAGAAGATGACATTGACCTGTAACATGGATGGAGGTAAGGGGGGACTCTGGTGGCCTCTACTGGTCACACATGGCACTACAGAAGATGACATTGACCTGTAACAGGAATGGAGGTCACAGGGTGGACTCTGGTGGCCTCTACTGGTCACACATGGAACTACAGCAAAGGACACTGACCTGTAACAGGAAAGGAGATCACGGGGTGGACTCTCGTGTCCTCTAGTGGTCACACATGGCACTATAGCAGAGGACACTGACCGGTAACAGGAATGGAGGTTACCCTGGTGGACTCTGGCGGCCTCTACTGGTCACACATTGCACTACAGCAGAGGACACTGGCCTGTAACAGGAATGGAGGTTACGGGATGGATTCTGGTGGCCTCTACTGGTCACACATGGCACTACAGCAGAGGACACTGACCTGTAACAGAAATGGAGGTTACCGGGTGGACTCTGGTGGCCTCTACTGGTCACACATGGCAATATAGCAGAGGACATTGACCTGTAACAGCAATGGAGGTCATGGGGTGGACTCTGGTGTCCTCTACTGGTCACACATGGCACTAGAGCAGATGACATTGACCTGTAACAGGAATGGAGGTCACGGGGTGGACTCTGGTGTCCTCTAGTGGTCACACATGGCACTACAGCAGAGGACATTGACCTGTATCAGGAATGGAGGTCACCCTGGTGGACTCTGGCGGCCTTTACTGGTCACACATTGCACTAGAGCAGAGGACAGTGACCTGTAACAGGAATGGAGGTCACAGGGCGAACTCTGGTGGCCTCTACTGGTCACACGTGGCACTACAGCAGAGGACACTGACCTGTAACAGGAATGGATTTCACAGGGCAGACTCTGGAGGCCTCTACTGGTTACACATGGCACCACAGCTGAGGACACTGACCTGTAACAGGAATGGAGGTCACGGAGTGGACTCTGGTGGTCTCTACTGGTCACACATATCACTACAGCAGAGGACATTGACCTGTAAAAGGAATGGAGGTCACGGGGTGGTCTCTGGTGGCCTCTACTGGTCACACATGGCAATATAGCAGAGGACATTGACCTGTAACAGGAATGGAGGTCATGGGGTGGACTCTGGTGTCCTCTACTGGTCACACATGGCACTAGAGCAGATGACATTGACCTGTAACAGGAATGGAGGTCACGGGGTGGACTCTGGTGTCCTCTACTGGTCACACATGGCACTACAGCAGAGAACACTGACCTGTAACAGGGATGAAGGTCACCCTGGTGGACTCTGGCGGCCTCTACTGATCACACATGGCACTACAGCAGAGGACACTGACCTGTAACAGGAATGGAGGTCACGGGGTGGACTCTGGTGTCCTCTACTGGTCACACATGGCACTACAGAAGATGACATTGACCTGTAAGATGGATGGAGGTAAGGGGGGACTCTGGTGTCTTCTACTGGTCACACATGGCACTACAGCAGAGGACACTGGCCTGTAACAGGAATGGAGGTCACGGGATGGATTCTGGTGGCCTCTACTGATCACACATGGCACTACAGCAGAGGACACTGACCTGTAACAGAAATGGAGGTCACCGGGTGGACTCTGGTGTCCTCTACTGGTCACACATAGCACTACAGCAGAGGACATTGACCTGTAACAGCAATGGAGGTCAGGGGGTGGACTCTGGTGTCCTCTACTGGTCACACATGGCACTAGAGCAGATGACATTGACCTGTAACAGGAATGGAGGTCACGGGGTGGACTCTGGTGTCCTCTACTGGTCACACATGGCACTAGAGCAGATGACATTGAACTGTAACAGGAATGGAGGTTACAGGGAGGACTCTGGTGTCCTCTACTGGTCACACATTGCACTAGAGCAGATGACATTGACCTGTAACAGGAATGGAGGTTACAGGGAGGACTCTGGTGTCCTCTACTGGTCACACAATGCACTACAGCAGAGGACAGTGACCTGTAACAGGAATGGAGGTCACAGGGCGAACTCTGGTGGCCTCTACGGGGATGGAGTCATATGGGGGGATGGGGTCACATGCAGGGATGGGGTGGGGTCACATGGGGGGATGGCATCACATGGGGGATGGGGTCACATGGGGGATGGATGGGGTCACAGTGGGGGGGATGGGGTCACATGCAGGGATGGGATGGGGTGGGGTCACATGGGGGGATGGATGGGGTGACATGGGGGGATTAGGTGACATTGGGGGGGTGGGGTCACATGGGGGATGGGGTGGGGTCACGTGGGGGATGGGGTCACATAGGGGGATGGGGTCACATGGGGGATGGGGTGACATTGGGAGGATGGGGTGGAGTCACATGGGGGATGGGGTGGGGACACATTGGTGGGTGGAGTCACATGGGAGGATGGGGTCACATGGGGGGATGGGGTCACATGGGGGATGGGGTCACTTGGGGGATGGGGTCACATGGGGGGTTGGGTCACATGGGGGATGGGGTCACATGGGGGGATGGGGTCACAAGGGGGATGGGGTCAAATGGGGGATGGGGTCACATGGGGGATGGGGTCACATGGGGGATGGGGTCAAATTAGGGATGGGGTCACATGGGGGGATGGGGTCACATGGGGGATGGGGTCACATGGGGGTTTGGGTCACATGGGGGATGGGGTGGGGTCACATGGGGGATTGGGTCACATGGGGGGATGGGGTCACATGGGGGATGGGGTGGGGTCACATGGGGGGATGGGGTTACATGGGGGGATGGGGTCACATGGGGGGATGGGGTCACATGGGGGATGGGGTCACATGGGGGTTTGGGTCACATGGGGGATGGGGTGGGGTCACATGGGGGATTGGGTCACATGGGGGGATGGGGTCACATGGGGGATGGGATGGGGTCACATGGGGGGATGGGGTCACATGGGAGATGGGGTGGGGTCACATGGGGGATGGGGTGACATGGGGGGATGGTGTCACATGGGGGATGGGGTGGGGTCACATGGGGGGATGGGGTAACATGGGGGATGGGGTGACATTGGGGGGATAGGGTCACATGGGGGTGGGGTCACATGGGGAATGGGGTCACATGGGGGGATGGGGTCACATGGGGGGATGGGGTGGGGTCACATGGGGGGATGGGGTCACATGGGGGATGGGGTGGGGTCACATTGGGGGATGGGGTCACATGGAGGGATGGGGTGGGGTCACATGGGGGATGGGGTCACATGGGGGATGGGGACACAGGGGAGGATGGGGTGACATTGGGGGGGATAGGGTCACATGGGGGGTGGGGTCACATAGGGGGGATGGGGTGACATTGGGGGGGTGGGGTCACATGGGGGGATGGGGTCACATAGGGGGATGGGGTCACATAGGGGGATGGGGTCACTTGGGGGATGGGGTCACATGGGGGGTGGGGTCACATGGAGGGGTGGGGTCACATGGCGGATGGGATGGGGTGACATGGGGGATGGGGTGACATTGGGGGGGTGGGGTCACATGGGGGATGGGGTCACATGGGGGAAGGGGTCACATGGGGGATGGGGTCACATGGGGGGATGGGGTGATATGGGGGGATGGGGTGATATGGGGGGGTGGGGTGGGGTCACATGGGGGGATGGGGTCACATGGGGGGATGGGGTCACATGGGGGATGGGGTCACATGGGGGGATGGGGTCACATGGGGGATGGGGTCACATGGGGGGGATGGGGTCACATGGGGGATGGGGTGGGGTCACATGGGGGGATGGGGTCACATGGGGGATGGGGTGGGGTCACATTGGGGGGATGGGGTCACATGGGGGATGGGGTGGGGTCACATGGGGGATGGGGTCACATGGGGGGATGGGGTCACATGGGGGGATGGGATGGGGTCACATGGGGGATGGGGTCACATGGGGGATGGGGTGGGGTCACATGGGGGATGGGGTCACATGGGGGGATGGGGTCACATGGGGTAATGGGGTCACATGGGGGATGGGGTGGGGTCACATGGGGGATGGGGTCACATGGGGGATGGGGTCACATGGGGGATGGGGTGGGGTCACATGGGGGGATGTGGTCACATGGGGGGATGGGGTCACATGGGGGGATGGGGTCACATGGGGGATGGGGACACATTGGTGGGTGGAGTCACATGGGGGGATGGGGTCACATGGGGGGTGGGGTCACATGGGGGGATGGGGTCACATGGGGGTGGGGTCACATGGGGGGATGGGATGGGGTCACATGGGGGATGGGGTCACATGGGGTGATGGGATGGGCTCACATGGGGGATGGGGTCACATGGGGGGATGGGATGGGGTCACATGGGGGATGGGATGGGGTCACATGGGGGATGGGGTCACATGGGGGATAGGGTGGGGTCACATGGGGGGATGGGGTCACATGGGGGGTGGGGTCACATGGGGGATGGGGTCACATGGGGGAATGGGGTGTAGTCACATGGGGGGATGGGGTCACATGGGGGATGGGATGGGGTCACATGGGGGGATGGGATGGGGTCACATGGGGGATGGGGTCACATGGGGGGATGGGGTGATATGGGGGGATGGGGTCACATGTGGGATGGGGTGGGGTCACATGGGGGGATGGGATGGAGTCACATGGGGGATGGGGTCACATGGGGGGATGGGGTCACATGGGGGATGGGGTCACATGGGGGATGGGGTCACATGGGGGATGGGGTCACATGGGGGGATGGGGTCACATGGGGGATGGGATGGGGTCACATGGGGGATGGGGTCACATGGGGGGATGGGGTCACATGGGGGATGGGGTCACATGGGGGATGGGGTCACATGGGGGATGGGGTCACATGGGGGATGGGGTCACATGGGGGATGGGGTCACATGGGGGATGGGATGGGGTCACATGGGGGGATGGGATGGGGTCACATGGGGGATGGGGTCACATGGGGGGTGGGGTCACATGGGGGGATGGGGTCACATGGGGGATGGAATGGGGTCACATGGGGGGATGGGATGGGGTCACATGGGGGATGGGGTCACATGGGGGGTGGGGTCACATGGGGGGATGGGGTCACATGGGGGATGGAATGGGGTCACATGGGGGGATGGGGTCACATGGGGGATGGGGTCACATGGGGGATAGGGTCACATGGGGGTGGGGTCACATGGGGGGATGGGGTCACATGGGGGGATGGGGACACATTGGTGGGTGGAGTCACATGGGGGGATGGGGTCACTTCGGGGGTGGGGTCACATGGGGGATGGGGTCACATGGGGGATGGGGTCACATGGGGGATGGGGTCACATGGGGGATGGGATGGGGTCACATGGGGGATGGGGTCACATGGGGGGTGGGGTCACATGGGGGGATGGGGTCACATGGGGGATGGAATGGGGTCACATGGGGGGATGGGATGGGGTCACATGGGGGATGGGGTCACATGGGGGATAGGGTCACATGGGGGTGGGGTCACATGGGGGGATGGGGTCACATGGGGGGATGGGGACACATTGGTGGGTGGAGTCACATGGGGGGATGGGGTCACTTGGGGGGTGGGGTCACATGGGGAGATGGGGTCACATGGGGGTGGCGTCACATGGGGGGATGGGATGGGGTCACATGGGGGATGGGGTCACATGGGGGGATGGGGTGGGGTCACATGGGGGATGGGGATACATTGGTGGGTGGAGTCACATGGGGGGATGGGGTCACATGGGGATGGGATGGGGTCACATGGGGATGGGGTCACATGGGGGGATGGGATGGGGTCACATGGGGGATGGGGTCACATGGGGGGATGGGGTCACATGGGGGGAAGTGATGGGGTCACATGGGGGGATGGGATGGGGTCACATGGGGGGCAGGGATGGGGTCACATGGGGGGATGGGATGGGGTCACATGGGGGATGGGGTCACATGGGGGGATGGGATGGAGTCACATGGGGGGATGGGGTCACATGGGGGATGGGATGGGGTCACATGGGGGATGGGGTCACATGGGGGGATGGGATGGGGTCACATGGGGGATGGGGTCACATGGGGGATGGGGTCACATGGGGGGTGGGGTCATATGGGGGGATGGGATGGGGTCACATGGGGGGTGGGGTCACATGGGGGGATGGAATGGGGTCACATGGGGGGATGGGGTCACATGGGGGGTGGGGTCATATGGCGGGAAGGGGTCACATGCAGGGATGGGGTCACACAGGGGATGGGGTCACATGGGGGGATGGGATGGGGTCACATGGGGGATGGGGTCATATGGGGGGATGGGGTCACATGGGGGGATGGGGTCACATGGGGGGATGGGATGGGGTCACATGGGGGATGGGGTCACATGGGGGAAGGGGTCACATGGGGGGATGGGATGGGGTCACATAGGGGATGGGGTCACATGGGGGGATGGGATGGGATCACATGGGGATGGGGTCACATGCAGGGATGGGGTCACATGGGGGGTGGGGTCACATGGGGGGATGGGGACACATTGGTGGGTGGAGTCACATGGGGGGATGGGATGGGGTCACATGGGGGGTGGGGTCACATGGGGGGATGGGGTCACATGGGGGGTGGGGTCACATGGGGGGAAGGGGTCACATGGGGGGATGGGGTCACATGGGGGGATGGGATGGGGTCACATGGGGGATGGGGTCACATGGGGGATGGGGTCACTTGGGGGGATGGGGTCACTTGGGGGATGGGATGGGGTCACATGGGGGGATGGGGTCACTTGGGGGGATGGGGTCACTTGGGGGATGGGATGGGGTCACATGGGGGATGGGGTCACATGGGGGGATGGGGTCACTTGGGGGTATGGGATGCGGTCACATGGGGGATGGGGTCACATGGGGGGATGGGGTCACATGGGGGGATGGGATGGGGTCACATGGGGGGATGGGGACACATTGGTGGGTGGAGTCACATGGGGGGATGGGATGGGGTCACATGGGGGATAAGATGGGGTCACATGGGGGGATGGGGTGGGGTCACATGGGGGGTGGGGTCACATGGGGGGATGGGGTCACATGGGGGGTGGGGTCACATGGGGGATGGGGTCACATGGTGGATGGGATGGGGTCACATGGGGGATGGGGTCACATGGGGATGGGGTCACATGGGGGGATGGGATGGAGTCACATGGGGGGATGGGGTCACTTGGGGGGATGGGGTCACATGGGGGATGGGATGGGGTCACTTGGGGGGATGGGGTCACTTGGGGGGAAGGGATGGGGTCACATGGGGGATGGGGTCACATGGGGGGATGGGATGGGGTCATATGGGGGATGGGGTCACATGGGGGGATGGGATGGGGTCACATGGGGGGATGGGGTCACTTGGGGGGATGGGGTCACTTGGGGATGGGGTCACATGGGGGGATGGGGTCACTTGGGGATGGGGTCACATGGGGGGATGGGATGGAGTCACATGGGGGGATGGGGTCACTTGGGGGGATGGGGTCACATGGGGGATGGGATGGGGTCACTTGGGGGGATGGGGTCACTTGGGGGGAAGGGATGGGGTCACATGGGGGATGGGGTCACATGGGGGGATGGGATGGGGTCACATGGGGGATGGGGTCACATGGGGGGATGGGATGGGGTCACATGGGGGGATGGGGTCACATGTGGGATGGGGTCACATGGGGGGATGGGATGGGGTCACATGGGGGATGGGGTCACATGGGGGATGGGATGGGGTCACATGGGGGATGGGGTCACATGGGGGGATGGGGTGGGGTCACATGGGGGATGGGGATACATTGGTGGGTGGAGTCACATGGGGGGATGGGGTCACATGGGGATGGGATGGGGTCACATGGGGATGGGGTCACATGGGGGGATGGGATGGGGTCACATGGGGGATGGGGTCACATGGGGGATGGGGTCACATGGGGGGAAGTGATGGGGTCACATGGGGGGATGGGATGGGGTCACATGGGGGGATGGGATGGGGTCACATGGGGGGATGGGATGGGGTCACATGGGGGATGGGGTCACATGGGGGGATGGGATGGAGTCACATGGGGGGATGGGGTCACATGGGGGATGGGATGGGGTCACATGGGGGATGGGGTCACATGGGGGGATGGGATGGGGTCACATGGGGGATGGGGTCACATGGGGGATGGGGTCACATGGGGGGTGGGGTCATATGGGGGGATGGGATGGGGTCACATGGGGGGTGGGATCACATGGGGGGATGGGATGGGGTCACATGGGGGGATGGGGTCACATGGGGGGTGGGGTCATATGGGGGGAAGGGGTCACATGCAGGGATGGGGTCACACGGGGGATGGGGTCACATGGGGGGATGGGATGGGGTCACATGGGGGATGGGGTCATATGCAGGGATGGGGTCACATGGGGGATGGGGTCATATGGGTGGATGGGTTCACATGGGGGGATGGGGTCACATGGGGGGATGGGATGGGGTCACATGGGGGATGGGGTCACATGGGGGAAGGGGTCACATGGGGGGATGGGATGGGGTCACATAGGGGATGGGGTCACATAGGGGGATGGGATGGGATCACATGGGGATGGGGTCACATGCAGGGATGGGGTCACATGGGGGGATGGGGACACATTGGTGGGTGGAGTCACATGGGGGGATGGGATGGGGTCACATGGGGGGTGGGGTCACATGGGGGGATGGGGTCACATGGGGGGTGGGGTCACATGGGGGGAAGGGGTCACATGGGGGGATGGGGTCACATGGGGGGATGGGATGGGGTCACATGGGGGATGGGGTCACATGGGGGAAGGGGTCACATGGGGGGATGGGGTCACTTGGGGGGATGGGGTCACTTGGGGGATGGGATGGGGTCAAATGGGGGATGGGGTCACATGGGGGGATGGGGTCACTTGGGGGTATGGGATGCGGTCACATGGGGGATGGGGTCACATGGGGGGATGGGATGGGGTCACATGGGGGGATGGGGACACATTGGTGGGTGGAGTCACATGGGGGGATGGGATGGGGTCACATGGGGGATAAGATGGGGTCACATGGGGGGATGGGGTGGGGTCACATGGGGGGTGGGGTCACATGGGGGGATGGGGTCACATGGGGGGTGGGGTCACATGGGGGGATGGGGTCACATAGGGGATGGGATGGGGTCACATGGGGGATGGGGTCACATGGGGGATGGGGTCACATGGGGATGGGGTCACATGGGGGGATGGGATGGAGTCACATGGGGGGATGGGGTCACTTGGGGGATGGGGTCACATGGGGGATGGGATGGGGTCACTTGGGGGGATGGGGTCACTTGGGGGGAAGGGATGGGGTCACATGGGGGATGGGGTCACATGGGGGGATGGGATGGGGTCACATGGGGGATGGGGTCACATGGGGGGATGGGATGGGGTCACATGGGGGGATGGGGTCACTTGGGGGGATGGGGTCACTTGGGGATGGGGTCACATGGGGGGGTGGGGTCACTTGGGGATGGGGTCACATGGGGGGATGGGATGGAGTCACATGGGGGGATGGGGTCACTTGGGGGGATGGGGTCACATGGGGGATGGGATGGGGTCACTTGGGGGGATGGGGTCACTTGGGGGGAAGGGATGGGGTCACATGGGGGATGGGGTCACATGGGGGGATGGGATGGGGTCACATGGGGGATGGGGTCACATGGGGGGATGGGATGGGGTCACATGGGGGGATGGGGTCACATGTGGGATGGGGTCACATGGGGGATGGGATGGGGTCACATGGGGGATGGGGTCACATGGGGGATGGGATGGGGTCACATGGGGGATGGGGTCACATGGGGGGATGGGGTCACATGGGGGATGGGATGGGGTCACATGGGGGGATGGGGTCACATGGGGGATGGGGTCACATGGGGGATGGGATGGGGTCACTTGGGGGGATGGGGTCACTTGGGGGGATGGGATGGGGTCACATGGGGGATGGAGTCACATGGGGGGATGGCATGGGGTCACATGGGGGGATGGGGTCACATGGGGGATGGGGTCACATGGGCGGATGGGATGGGGTCACATGGGGGATGGGGTCACATGGGGGATGGGATGGGGTCACATGGGGGATGGGGTCACATGGGGGGATGGGGTCACATGGGGGATGGGGTCACATGGGGGGATGGGATGGGGTCACATGGGGGATGGGGTCACATGGGGGATGGGATGGGGTCACATGGGGGGATGGGATGTGGTCACATGGGGGATGGGGTCACATGGGGGGATGGGATGGGGTCACATGGGGGATGGGGTCACATGGGGGATGGGATGGGGTCACATGGGGGATGGGGTCACATGGGTGATGGGGTCACATGGGGGGATGGGATGGGGTCACATGGGGGATGGGGTCACATGGGGGATGGGGTCATATGGGGGGATGGGATGGGGTCACATGGGGGATGGGGTCACATGGGGGATGGGATGGAGTCACATGGGGGGATGGGGTCACATGGGGGGATGGGATGGGATCACATGGGGGATGGGGTCACATGGGGGATGGGATGGAGTCACATGGGGGGATGGGGTCACATGGGGGGATGGGATGGGGTCACATGGGGGATGGGGTCACATAGGGGATGGGATGGAGTCACATGGGGGGATGGGGTCACATGGGGGGATGGGATGGGGTCACATGGGGGATGGGGTCACATGGGGGGATGGGGTCACATGGGGGATGGGGTCACATGGGGGGATGGGATGGGGTCACATGGGGGATGGGGTCACATGGGGGATGGGATGGGGTCACATGGAGGGATGGGATGTGGTCACATGGGGGATGGGGTCACATGGGGGGATGGGATGGGGTCACATGGGGGGATGGGGTCACATGGGGGGATGGGATGGGGTCACATGGGGGATGGGGTCACATGGGGGGATGGGATGGAGTCACATGGGGGGATGGGGTCACATGGGGGATGGGATGGGTTCACATTGGGGATGGGGTCACATGGGGGGATGGGATGGGGTCACATGGGGGATGGGGTCACATGGGGGGATGGGGTCACATGGGGGGGCGGGGTCATATGGGGGGTGGGGTCACATGGGGGGTGGGGTCACATGGGGGGATGGGATGGGGTCACATGGGGGATAGGGTCACATGGGGGGATGGGGTCACATGGCGGTGGGGTCATATGGGGGGTGGGGTCACATGGGGGGAAGGGGTCACATGCAGGGATGGGGTCACATGGGTGGATGGGATGGGGTCACATGGGGGATGGGGTCACATGGGGGGATGGGATGGGATCACAGGGGGGATGGGGTCACATGGGGGAAGGGGTCACATGCAGGGATGGGGTCATATGGGGGGATGGGGTCACATGTGGGATGGGGGTGGGGTCACATGGGGGGGATGGGGACACATTGGTGGGTGGAGTCACATGGGGGGATGGGGTCACTTGGGGGGTGGGGTCACATGGGGGGTGGGGTCACATGGGGGATGGGATGGGGTCACATGGGGGATGGGGTCACATGGGGGATGGGGTCACATGGGGGGAAGTGATGGGGTCACATGGAGGGATGGGATGGGGTCACATGGGGGGATGGGATGGGGTCACATGGGGGATGGGATGGGGTCACATGGGGGATGGGGTCACATGGGGGATGGGATGGAGTCACATGGGGGATGGGGTCACATGGGGGGATGGGGTCACATGGGGGGTGGGGTCATATAGGGGGATGGGATGGGGTCACATGGGGGGTGGGGTCACATGGGGGATGGGATGGGGTCACATGGGGGGTGGGGTCACATGGGGGATGGGATGGGGTCACATGGGGGATGGGGTCACATGGGGGGATGGGGTCACATGGGGGAAGTGATGGGGTCACATGGGGGGATGGGATGAGGTCACATGGGGGGATGGGATGGGGTCACATGGGGGATGGGATGGGGTCACATGGGGGATGGGGTCACATGGGGGATGGGATGGAGTCACATGGGGGATGGGGTCACATGGGGGGATGGGATGGGGTCACATGGGGGATGGGGTCACATGGGGATGGGGTCACATGGGGGGTGGGGTCATATGGGGGGATGGGATGGGGTCACATGGGGGGTGGGGTCACATGGGGGGATGGGATGGGGTCACATGGGGGGTGGGGTCACATGGGGGGATGGGATGGGGTCACATGGGGGGATGGGTTCACATGGGGGGTGGGGTCATATGGGGGGAAGGGGTCACATGGGGGGATGGGATGGGGTCACATGGGGGATGGGGTCACATGCAGGGATGGGGTCACATGGGGAATGGGGTCATATGGGGGGATGGGGTCACATGGGGGGATGGGATGGGGTCACATAGGGGATGGGGTCACATGGGGGAATGGGATGGGATCACATGGGGATGGGGTCACATGCAGGGATGGGGTCACATGGGGGGTGGGGTCACATGGGGGGATGGGGACACATTGGTGGGTGGAGTCACATGGGGGGATGGGATGGGGTCACATGGGGGGTGGGGTCACATGGGGGGATGGGGTCACATGGGGGGTGGTTTCACATGGGGGGAAGGGGTCACATGGGGGGATGGGGTCACTTGGGGGGATGGGATGGGGTCACATGGGGGATGGGGTCACATGGGGGGATGGGATGGGGTCACATGGGGGATGGGGTCACATGGGGGGATGGGATGGGGTCACATGGGGGAAGGGGTCACATGGGGGATGGGGTCACTTGGGGGGATGGGGTCACTTGGGGGGATGGGATGGGGTCACATGGGGGATGGGGTCACATGGGGGGATGGGGTCACTTGGGGGGATGGGATGGGGTCACATGGGGGATGGGGTCACATGGGGGATGGGGTCAATTGGGGGGATGGGATGGGGTCACATGGGGGATGGGGTCACATGCAGGGATGGGGTTACATGGGGGGATGGGATGGGGTCACATGGGGGGATGGGGACACATTGGTGGGTGGAGTCACATGGGGGGATGGGATGGGGTCACATGGGGGATAAGATGGGGTCACATGGGGGGATGGGGTGGGGTCACATGGGGGGTGGGGTCACATGGGGGGATGGGGTCACATGGGGGGTGGGGTCACATGGGGGGATGGGGTCACTTGGGGGGATGGGATGGGGTCACATGGGGGATGGGGTCACATGGTGGGAAGGGGTCACATGGGGGGATGGGATGGAGTCACATGGGGGGATGGGGTCACTTGGGGATGGGGTCACATGGGGGGATGGGATTTAGTCACATGGGGGGATGGGGTCACTTGGGGGGATGGGGTCACATGGGGGATGGGATGGAGTCACATGGGGGGATGGGGTCACATGGGGGGATGGGGTCACATGGGGGATGGGATGGGGTCACTTGGGGGGATGGGGTCACTTGGGGGGATGGGATGGGGTCACATGGGGGATGGGGTCACATGGGGGGATGGGATGGGGTCACATGGGGGATGGGGTCACATGGGGGGATGGGGTCACTTGGGGGGATGGGATGGGGTCACATGGGGGATGGGGTCACATGGTGGGAAGGGGTCACATGGGGGGATGGGATGGAGTCACATGGGGGGATGGGGTCACTTGGGGATGGGGTCACATGGGGGGATGGGATGGAGTCACATGGGGGGATGGGGTTACATGGGGGGATGGGGTCACATGGGGGATGGGATGGGGTCACTTGGGGGGATGGGGTCACTTGGGGGGATGGGATGGGGTCACATGGGGGATGGGGTCACATGGGGGGATGGGATGGGGTCACATGGGGGATGGGGTCACATGGGGGGATGGGATGGGGTCACATGGGGGGATGGGGTCACATGGGGGATGGGGTCACATGGGGGGATGGGATGGGGTCATATGGGGGATGGGGTCACATGGGGGATGGGATGGGGTCACATGGGGGATGGGGTCACATGGGGGGATGGGATGGGGTCACATGGGGGGATGGGGTCACATGGGGGATGGGGTCACATGGGGGGATGGGATGGGGTCACATGGGGGATGGGGTCACATGGGGGATGGGATGGGGTCACATGGGGGATGGGGTCACATGGGGGGATGGGGTCACATGGGGGATGGGGTGGGGTCACATGGGGGGATGGGGTCACATGGGGGGATGGGGTCACATGGGGGATGGGATGGGGTCACTTGGCGGGATGGGGTCACTTGGGGGATGGGATGGGGTCACATGGGGGATGGGGTCACATGGGGGGATGGGATGGGGTCACATGGGGGGATGGGGTCACATGGGGGATGGGGTCACATGGGGGATGGGATGGGGTCACATGGGGGATGGGGTCACATGGGGGATGGGATGGGGTCACATGGGGGATGGGGTCACATGGGGGATGGGGTCACATGGGGGATGGGATAGGGTCACTTGGGGGGATGGGGTCACTTGGGGGGATGGGATGGGGTCACATGGGGGGATGGGATGTGGTCACATGGGGGATGGGGTCACATGGGGGGATGGGATGGGGTCACATGGGGGATGGGGTCACATGGGGGGATGGGATGGGGTCACATGTGGGATGGGGTCACATGGGGGGATGGGATGGGGTCACATGGGGGATGGGGTCACATGGGGGATGGGGTCACATGGGGGTATGGGATGGGGTCACATGGGGGATGGGGTCACATGGGGGATGGGGTCACATGGGGGGATGGGATGGAGTCACATGGGGGGATGGGGTCACATGGGGGGGATGGGGTCACATGGGGGGATGGGATGGGGTCACATGGGGGATGGGGTCACATGGGGGGATGGGATGGAGTCACATGGGGGGATGGGGTCACATGGGGGGATGGGGTCATATGGGGGGATGGGATGGGGTCACATGGGGGATGGGGTCACATGGGGGATGGGATGGGGTCACATGGGGGATGGGGTCACATGGGGGGATGGGGTCACATGGGGGATGGGGTCACATGGGGGGATGGGATGGGGTCACATGGGGGGATGGGGTCACATGGGGGGTGGGGTCACATGGGGGAAGGGGTCACATGGGGGGATGGGGTCACTTGGGGGATGGGATGGGGTCACATGGGGGATGGGGTCACATGGGGGGATGGGATGGGGTCACATGGGGGATGGGGTCACATGGGGGGATGGGATGGGGTCACATGGGGGGAAGGGGTCACATGGGGGGATGGGGTCACTTGGGGGGATGGGGTCACTTGGGGAAATGGGGTCACTTGGGGGGATGTGATATGGTCACATGGGGGATGGGGTCACATGGGGGGATGGGGTCACTTGGGGGGATGGGATGGGGTCACATGGGGGATGGGGTCACATGCAGGGATGGGGTCACATGGGGGGATGGGATGGGGTCACATGGGGGGATGGGGACACATTGGTGGGTGGAGTCACATGGGGGGATGGGATGGGGTCACATGGGGGATAAGATGGGGTCACATGGGGGGATGGGGTGGGGTCACATGGGGGGTGGGGTCACATGGGGGGATGGGGTCACATGGGGGGTGGGGTCACATGGGGTGATGGGGTCACATGGGGGATGGGATGGGGTCACATGGGGGATGGGGTCACATGGGGGGATGGGATGGGGTCACATGGGGGGATGGGGTCACATGGGGGGATGGGGTCACTTGGGGGGATGGGATGGGGTCACATGGGGGGATGGGGTCACGTGGGGGGATGGGATGGGGTCACATGGGGGATGGGTTCACATGGGGGATGGGATGGAGTCACATGGGGGGTG
This sequence comes from Aquarana catesbeiana, assembly GCF_042186555.1. Classification (NCBI taxonomy): domain Eukaryota; kingdom Metazoa; phylum Chordata; class Amphibia; order Anura; family Ranidae; genus Aquarana; species Aquarana catesbeiana. The sequence goes on along the minus strand of NC_133324.1, from coordinate 990,440,759 downwards.
GGGTCACTTGGGGGGATGGGGTCACATGGTGGGAAGGGGTCACATGGGGGGATGGGATGGAGTCACATGGGGGGATGGGGTCACATGGGGGATGGGATGGAGTCACATGGGGGGTGGGGTCACTTGGGGGGATGGGGTCACATGGGGGATGGGATGGGGTCACTTGGGGGGATGGGGTCACTTGGGGGGATGGGATGGGGTCACATGGGGGATGGGGTCACATGGGGGGATGGGATGGGGTCACATGGGGGATGGGGTCACATGGGGGGATGGGGTCACATGGGGGATGGGGTCACATGGGGGGATGGGATGGGGTCACATGGGGGATGGGGTCACATGGGGGATGGGATGGGGTCACATGGGGGATGGGGTCACATGGGGGGATGGGGTCACATGGGGGATGGGGTCACATGGGGGGATGGGATGGGGTCACATGGGGGATGGGGTCACATGGGGGATGGGGTCACATGCGGGATGGGGTCACATGGGGGGATGGGGTCACATGGGGGATGGGGTCACATGGGGGGATGGGATGGGGTCACATGGGGGGATGGGATGTGGTCACATGGGGGATGGGGTCACATGGGGGGATGGGATGGGGTCACATGGGGGATGAGGTCACATGGGGGATGGGGTCACATGGGGGGATGGGATGGGGTCACATGGGGGATGGGGTCACATGGGGGGATGGGATGGGGTCACATGGGGGATGGGGTCACATGGGGGGATGGGATGGGGTCACATGGGGGATGGGGTCACATGGGGGATGGGGTCACATGGGGGATGGGGTCACTTGGGGGATGGGGTCACTTGGGGGATGGGGTCACATGGGGGATGGGGTCACATGGGGGGATGGGATTGGGTCACATGGGGGGATGGGATGGGGTCACATGGGGGGATGGGGTCACATGGGGGGATGGGATGGGGTCACATGGGGGGATGGGATGGGGTCACATGGGGGATGAGGTCACATGGGGGATGGGGTCACATGGGGGGATGGGATGGGGTCACATGGGGGATGGGGTCACATGGGGGGATGGGATGGGGTCACATGGGGGATGGGGTCACATGGGGGATGGGGTCACATGGGGGGATGGGGTCACTTGGGGGATGGGGTCACTTGGGGGATGGGGTCACATGGGGGATGGGGTCACATGGGGGGATGGGATGGGGTCACATGGGGGGATGGGATGGGGTCACATGGGGGATGAGGTCACATGGGGGATGGGGTCACATGGGGGGATGGGATGGGGTCACATGGGGGATGGGGTCACATGGGGGGATGGGATGGGGTCACATGGGGGATGGGGTCACATGGGGGGATGGGATGGGGTCACATGGGGGATGGGGTCACATGGGGGATGGGGTCACATGGGGGATGGGATGGGGTCACATGGGGGATGGGATGGGGTCACATGGGGGATGGGGTCACATGGGGGATGGGATGGGGTCACATGGGGGGATGGGGTCACATGGGGGGATGGGATGGGGTCACATGGGGGGATGGGGTCACATGGGGGGATGGGATGGGGTCACATGGGGGGATGGGGTCACATGGGGGGATGGGATGGGGTCACATGGGGGGATGGGGTCACATGGGGGGATGGGATGGGGTCACATGGGGGGAAGGGGTCACATGGGGGGATGGGGTCACTTGGGGGGATGGGGTCACTTGGGGGGATGGGATGGGGTCACATGGGGGATGGGGTCACAGGGGGGGATGGGGTCACTTGGGGGGATGGGATGGGGTCACATGGGGGATGGGGTCACATGCAGGGATGGGGTTACATGTGGGGATGGGATGGGGTCACATGGGGGGATGGGGACACATTGGTGGGTGGAGTCACATGGGGGGATGGGATGGGGTCACATGGGGTATAAGATGGGGTCACATGGTGGGATGGGGTGGGGTCACATGGGGGGTGGGGTCACATGGGGGGATGGGGTCACATGGGGGGATGGGATGGGGTCACATGGGGGATGGGGTCACATGGGGGGATGGGGTCACTTGGGGGGATGGGATGGGGTCACATGGGGGATGGGGTCACATGGTGGGAAGGGGTCACATGGGGGATGGGATGGAGTCACATGGGGGGATGGGGTCACTTGGGGATGGGGTCACATGGGGGATGGGATGGAGTCACATGGGGGGATGGGGTCACATGGGGGGATGGGGTCACATGGGGGATGGGATGGAGTCACATGGGGGGATGGGGTCACATGGTGGGAAGGGGTCACATGGGGGATGGGATGGAGTCACATGGGGGGATGGGGTCACTTGGGGGGATGGGATGGGGTCACATGGGGGATGGGGTCACATGGGGGGATGGGGTCACTTGGGGGGATGGGATGGGGTCACATGGGGGATGGGGTCACATGGTGGGAAGGGGTCACATGGGGGATGGGATGGAGTCACATGGGGGGATGGGATGGGGTCACATGGGGGATGGGATGGAGTCACATGGGGGGATGGGGTCACTTGGGGGGATGGGATGGGGTCACATGGGGGATGGGGTCACATGGGGGGATGGGGTCACTTGGGGGGATGGGATGGGGTCACATGGGGGATGGGGTCACATGGTGGGAAGGGGTCACATGGGGGATGGGATGGAGTCACATGGGGGGATGGGGTCACTTGGGGATGGGGTCACATGGGGGATGGGATGGAGTCACATGGGGGGATGGGGTCACATGGGGGGATGGGGTCACATGGGGGATGGGATGGAGTCACATGGGGGGATGGGGTCACATGGGGGGATGGGGTCACATGGGGGATGGGATGGGGTCACTTGGGGGGATGGGGTCACATGGGGGGATGGGGTCACATGTTGGATGGGGTCACATGGGGGGATGGGATGGGGTCACATGGGGGATGGGGTCACATGGGGGGATGGGATGGGGTCACATGGGGGGATGGGGTCACATGGGGGATGGGGTCACATGGGGGGATGGGATGGGGTCACATGGGGGATGGGGTCACATGGGGGATGGGATGGGGTCACATGGGGGATGGGGTCACATGGGGGGATGGGATGGGGTCACATGGGGGGATGGGGTCACATGGGGGGATGGGATGTGGTCACATGGGGGATGGGGTCACATGCGGGATGGGGTCACATGGGGGGATGGGGTCACATGGGGGATGGGGTGGGGTCACATGGGGGGATGGGGTCACATGGGGGGATGGGGTCACATGGGGGATGGGATGGGGTCACATGGAGGATGGGGTCACATGGGGGGATGGGGTCACATGGGGGATGGGGTGGGGTCACATGGGGGGATGGGGTCACATGGGGGGATGGGGTCACATGGGGGATGGGGTCACATGGGGGGATGGGACGGGGTCACATGGGGGATGGGGTCACATGGGGGATGGGATGGGGTCACATGGGGGATGGGGTCACATGGGGGGATGGGATGGGGTCACATGGGGGATGGGGTCACATGGGGGGATGGGATGTGGTCACATGGGGGATGGGGTCACATGCGGGATGGGGTCACATGGGGGGATGGGGTCACATGGGGGATGGGGTCACATGGGGGGATGGGGTCACATGGGGGATGGGGTCACATGGGGGGATGGGATGGGGTCACATGGGGGATGAGGTCACATGGGGGATGGGGTCACATGGGGGGATGGGATGGGGTCACATGGGGGATGGGGTCACATGGGGGGATGGGATGGGGTCACATGGGGTATGGGGTCACATGGGGGATGGGGTCACATGGGGGGATGGGGTCACATGGGGGGAAGTGATGGGGTCACATGGGGGGATGGGATGGGGTCACATGGGGGATGGGATGGGGTCACATGGGGGATGGGGTCACATGGGGGGATAGGATGGAGTCACATGGGGGGATGGGGTCACATGGGGGATGGGATGGGGTCACATGGGGGATGGGGTCACATGGGGGGATGGGGTCACATGGGGGGTGGGGTCATATAGGGGGATGGGATGGGGTCACATGGGGGGTGGGGTCACATGGGGGGATGGGATGGGGTCACATGGGGGGTGGGGTCACATGGGGGATGGGATGGGGTCACATGGGGGATGGGGTCACATGGGGGGATGGGGTCACATGGGGGGAAGTGATGGGGTCACATGGGGGGATGGGATGAGGTCACATGGGGGATGAGGTCACATGGGGGATGGGATGGGGTCACATGGGGGATGGGGTCACATGGGGGGATGGGATGGAGTCACATGGGGGGATGGGGTCACATGGGGGATGGGGTCACATGGGGGATGGGGTCACATGGGGGGATGGGATGGGGTCACATGGGGGATGGGGTCACATGGGGGATGGGGTCACATGGGGGGTGGGGTCATATGGGGCGATGGGATGGGGTCACATGGGGGGTGGGGTCACATGGGGGGATGGGATGGGGTCACATGGGGGGATGGGGTCACATGGGGGGTGGGGTCATATGGGGGGAAGGGGTCACATGCAGGGATGGGGTCACATGGGGGATGGGGTCACATGGGGGGATGGGATGGGGTCACATGGGGGATGGGGTCACATGCAGGGATGGGGTCACATGGGGGATGGGGTCATATGGGGGGATGGGGTCACATGGGGGGATGGGATGGGGTCACATAGGGGATGGGGTCACATGGGGGGATGGGATGGGATCACATGGGGATGGGGTCACATGGGGGGATGGGATGTGGTCACATGCAGGGATGGGGTCACATGGGGGGTGGGGTCACATGGGGGGATGGGGACACATTGGTGGGTGGAGTCACATGGGGGGATGGGATGGGGTCACATGGGGGGTGGGGTCACATGGGGGGATGGGGTCACATGGGGGGTGGTTTCACATGGGAGGAAGGGGTCACATGGGGGGATGGGGTCACTTGGGGGGATGGGATGGGCTCACATGGGGGATGGGGTCACATGGGGGGATGGGATGGGGTCACATGGGGGATGGGGTCACATGGGGGGATGGGATGGGGTCACATGGGGGGAAGGGGTCACATGGGGGGATGGGGTCACTTGGGGGGATGGGGTCACTTGGGGGGATGGGGTCACTTGGGGGGATGGGATGGGGTCACATGGGGGATGGGGTCACATGGGGGGATGGGGTCACTTGGGGGGATGGAATGGGGTCACATGGGGGATGGGGTCACATGCAGGGATGGGGTTACATGGGGGGATGGGATGGGGTCACATGGGGGGATGGGGACACATTGGTGGGTGGAGTCACATGGGGGGATGGGATGGGGTCACATGGGGGATAAGATGGGGTCACATGGGGGGATGGGGTGGGGTCACATGGGGGGTGGGGTCACATGGGGGGATGGGGTCACATGGGGGGTGGGGTCACATGGGGGGATGGGGTCACATGGGGGATGGGATGGGGTCACATGGGGGATGGGGTCACATGGGGGATGGGGTCACATGGGGGGATGGGGTCACATGGGGGGATGGGGTCACATGGGGGGATGGGGTCACTTGGGGGGATGGGATGGGGTCACATGGGGGATGGGGTCACATGGGGGGATGGGGTAACTTGGGGGGATGGGATGGGGTCACATGGGGGATGGGGTCACATGGTGGGAAGGGGTCACATGGGGGGATGGGATGGAGTCACATGGGGGGATGGGGTCACTTGGGGATGGGTTCACATGGGGGGATGGGATGGAGTCACATGGGGGGATTGGGTCACTTGGGGGGATGGGGTCACATGGGGGATGGGATGGACTCACATGGGGGGATGGGGTCACATGGGGGGATGGGGTCACATGGGGGATGGGATGGGGTCACTTGGGGGGATGGGGTCACTTGGGGGGATGGGATGGGGTCACATGGGGGATGGGGTCACATGGGGGGATGGGATGGGGTCACATGGGGGATGGGGTCACATGGGGGGATGGGATGGGGTCACATGGGGGGATGGGGTCACATGGGGGATGGGGTCACATGGGGGGATGGGATGGGGTCACATGGGGGATGGGGTCACATGGGGGATGGGATGGGGTCACATGGGGGATGGGGTCACATGGGGGGATGGGATGGGGTCACATGGGGGGATGGGGTCACATGGGGGATGGGGTCACATGGGGGGATGGGATGGGGTCACATGGGGGATGGGGTCACATGGGGGATGGGATGGGGTCACATGGGGGATGGGGTCACATGGGGGGATGGGGTCACATGGGGGATGGGGTGGGGTGACATGCGGGGATGTGGTCACATCGGGGGATGGGGTCACATGGGGGATGGGATGGGGTCACTTGGGGGGATGGGGTCACTTGGGGGGATGGGATGGGGTCACATGGGGGATGGGGTCACATGGGGGGATGGGATGGGGTCACATGGGGGGATGGGGTCACATGGGGGATGGGGTCACATGGGGGGATGGGATGGGGTCACATGGGGGATGGGGTCACATGGGGGGATGGGGTCACATGGGGGATGGGGTCACATGGGGGATGGGATGGGGTCACTTGGGGGGATGGGGTCACTTGGGGGGATGGGATGGGGTCACATGGGGGGATGGGATGGGGTCACATGGGGGATGGGGTCACATGGGGGATGGGATGGGGTCACATGGGGGATGGGGTCACATGGGGGGATGGGGTCACATGGGGGATGGGGTCACATGGGGGATGGGATGGGGTCACTTGGGGGGATGGGGTCACTTGGGGGGATGGGATGGGGTCACATGGGGGGATGGGATGGGGTCACATGGGGGATGGGGTCACATGGGGGATGTGGTCACATGGGGGGATGGGATGGGGTCACATGGGGATGGGGTCACATGGGGGATGGGGTCACATGGGGGGATGGGATGGGGTCACATGGGGGACGGGGTCACATGGGGGGATGGGATGGGGTCACATGGGGGACGGGGTCACATGGGGGGATGGGATGGGGTCACATGGGGGATGGGGTCACATGGGGGGATGGGATGGGGTCACATGGGGGATGGGGTCACATGGGGGGATGGGATGTGGTCACATGGGGGATGGGGTCACATGCGGGATGGGGTCACATGGGGGGATGGGGTCACATGGGGGATGGGGTCACATGGGGGGATGGGATGGGGTCACATGGGGGGATGGGATGTGGTCACATGGGGGATGGGGTCACATGGGGGGATGGGATGGGGTCACATGGGGGATGAGGTCACATGGGGGATGGGGTCACATGGGGGGATGGGATGGGGTCACATGGGGGATGGGGTCACATGGGGGGATGGGATGGGGTCACATGGGGGATGGGGTCACATGGGGGGATGGGATGGGGTCACATGGGGGATGGGGTCACATGGGGGATGGGGTCACATGGGGGGATGGGGTCACTTGGGGGGTGGGGTCACTTGGGGGATGGGGTCACATGGCGGATGGGGTCACATGGGGGGATGGGATGGGGTCACATGGGGGGATGGGATGGGGTCACATGGGGGGATGGGGTCACATGGGGGGATGGGATGGGGTCACATGGGGGGATGGGATGGGGTCACATGGGGGATGGGGTCACATGGGGGGATGGGATGGGGTCACATGGGGGATGGGGTCACATGGGGGGATGGGATGGGGTCACATGGGGGATGGGGTCACATGGGGGATGGGATGGGGTCACATGGGGGATGAGGTCACATGGGGGATGGGGTCACATGGGGGGATGGGGTCACTTGGGGGATGGGGTCACTTGGGGGATGGGGTCACATGGGGGATGGGGTCACATGGGGGGATGGGATGGGGTCACATGGGGGATGGGATGGGGTCACATGGGGGATGAGGTCACATGGGGGATGGGGTCACATGGGGGGATGGGATGGGGTCACATGGGGGATGGGGTCACATGGGGGGATGGGATGGGGTCACATGGGGGATGGGGTCACATGGGGGGATGGGATGGGGTCACATGGGGGATGGGGTCACATGGGGGATGGGGTCACATGGGGGATGGGATGGGGTCACATGGGGATGGGATGGGGTCACATGGGGGATGGGGTCACATGGGGGATGGGATGGGGTCACATGGGGGGATGGGGTCACATGGGGGGATGGGATGGGGTCACATGGGGGGATGGGGTCACATGGGGGGATGGGATGGGGTCACATGGGGGGATTGGGTCACATGGGGGGATGGGATGGGGTCACATGGGGGGATGGGGTCACATGGGGGGATGGGATGGGGTCACATGGGGGGAAGGGGTCACATGGGGGGATGGGGTCACTTGGGGGGATGGGGTCACTTGGGGGGATGGGGTCACTTGGGGGGATGGGATGGGGTCACATGGGGGATGGGGTCACATGGGGGGATGGGGTCACTTGGGGGGATGGGATGGGGTCACATGGGGGATGGGGTCACATGCAGGGATGGGGTTACATGGGGGATGGGATGGGGTCACATGGGGGGATGGGGACACATTGGTGGGTGGAGTCACATGGGGGGATGGGATGGGGTCACATGGGGGATAAGATGGGGTCACATGGGGGGATGGGGTGGGGTCACATGGGGGGTGGGGTCACATGGGGGGATGGGGTCACATGGGGGGTGGGGTCACATGGGGGGATGGGGTCACATGGGGGATGGGATGGGGTCACATGGGGGATGGGGTCACATGGGGGATGGGGTCACATGGGGGGATGGGATGGGGTCACATGGGGGATGGGGTCACATGGGGGGATGGGGTCACATGGGGGGATGGGGTCACTTGGGGGGATGGGATGGGGTCACATGGGGGATGGGGTCACATGGTGGGAAGGGGTCACATGGGGGGATGGGATGGAGTCACATGGGGGGATGGGGTCACTTGGGGATGGGGTCACATGGGGGGATGGGATGGAGTCACATGGGGGGATGGGGTCACTTGGGGGGATGGGGTCACATGGGGGATGGGATGGAGTCACATGGGGGGATGGGGTCACATGGGGGGATGGGGTCACATGGGGGATGGGATGGGGTCACTTGGGGGATGGGGTCACTTGGGGGGATGGGATGGGGTCACATGGGGGATGGGGTCACATGGGGGGATGGGATGGGGTCACATGGGGGATGGGGTCACATGGGGGTATGGGATGGGGTTACATGGGGGGGTGGGGTCACATGGGGGATGGGGTCACATGGGGGGATGGGATGGGGTCACATGGGGGATGGGGTCACATGGGGGTTGGGATGGGGTCACATGGGGGATGGGGTCACATGGGGGGATGGGATGGGGTCACATGGGGGGATGGGGTCACATGGGGGATGGGGTCACATGGGGGGATGGGATGGGGTCACATGGGGGATGGGGTCACATGGGGGATGGGATGGGGTCACATGGGGGGATGGGGTCACATGGGGGATGGGGTCACATGGGGGGATGGGATGGGGTCACATGGGGGATGGGGTCACATGGGGGATGGGATGGGGTCACATGGGGGATGGGGTCACTTGGGGGGATGGGATGGGGTCACATGGGGGAAGGGGTCACATGCGGGGATGGGGTCACATGGGGGATGGGGTGGGGTCACATGGGGGGATGGGGTCACATGGGGGGATGGGGTCACATGGGGGATGGGATGGGGTCACTTGGGGGGATGGGGTCACTTGGGGGGATGGGATGGGATCACATGGGGGATGGGGTCACATGGGGGGATGGGATGGGGTCACATGGGGGGATGGGGTCACATGGGGGATGGGGTCACATGGGGGGATGGGATGGGGTCACATGGGGGATGGGGTCACATGGGGGATGGGATGGGGTCACATGGGGGATGGGGTCACATGGGGGGATGGGGTCACATGGGGGATGGGGTCACATGTGGGATGGGGTCACATGGGGGGATGGGATGGGGTCACATGGGGGATGGGGTCACATGGGGGATGGGGTCACATGGGGGGTGGGGTCATATGGGGGGATGGGATGGGGTCACATGGGGGGTGGGGTCACATGGGGGGATGGGATGGGGTCACATGGGGGGATGGGGTCACATGGGGGGTGGGGTCATATGGGGGGAAGGGGTCACATGCAGGGATGGGGTCACATGGGGGATGGGGTCACATGGGGGGATGGGATGGGGTCACATGGGGGATGGGGTCACATGCAGGGATGGGGTCACATGGGGGATGGGGTCATATGGGGGGATGGGGTCACATGGGGGGATGGGATGGGGTCACATAGGGGATGGGGTCACATGGGGGGATTGGATGGGATCACATGGGGATGGGGTCACATGCAGGGATGGGGTCACATGGGGGGTGGGGTCACATGGGGGGATGGGGACACATTGGTGGGTGGAGTCACATGGGGGGATGGGATGGGGTCACATGGGGGGTGGGGTCACATGGGGGGATGGGTTCACATGGGGGGTGGTTTCACATGGGGGAAGGGGTCACATGGGGGGATGGGGTCACTTGGGGGATGGGGTCACATGGGGGGATGGGATGGGGTCACATGGGGGGAAGGGGTCACATGGGGGGATGGGGTCACTTGGGGGGATGGGATGGGGTCACATGGGGGATGGGATGGGGTCACGTGGGGGGATGGGGTCACATGGGGGATGGGATGGGGTCACTTGGGGGGATGGGGTCACTTGGGGGGATGGGATGGGGTCACATGGGGGATGGGGTCACATGGGGGGATGGGGTCACTTGGGGGGATGGGATGGGGTCACATGGGGGGATGGGGACACATTGGTGGGTGGAGTCACATGGGGGGATGGGATGGGGTCACATGGGGGATAAGATGGGGTCACATGGGGGGATGGGGTGGGGTCACATGGGGGGTGGGGTCACATGGGGGGATGGGGTCACATGGGGGGTGGGGTCACATGGGGGGATGGGGTCACATGGGGGATGGGATGGGGTCACATGGGGGATGGGGTCACATGGGGGATGGGGTCACATGGGGGGATGGGGTCACATGGGGGGATGGGGTCACATGGGGGGATGGGGTCACATGGGGGATGGGGTCACATGGCGGGAAGGGGTCACATGGGGGGATGGGATGGAGTCACATGGGGGGATGGGGTCACTTGGGGATGGGGTCACTTGGGGGGATGGGATGGAGTCACATGGGGGGATGGGGTCACTTGGGGGGATGGGGTCACATGGGGGATGGTATGGAGTCACATGGGGGGATGGGGTCACATGGGGGATGGGGTCACATGGGGGATGGGATGGGGTCACTTGGGGGGATGGGGTCACTTGGGGGGATGGGATGGGGTCACATGGGGGATGGGGTCACATGGGGGGATGGGATGGGGTCACATGGGGGGATGGGGTCACATGGGGGATGGGGTCACATGGGGGGATGGGATGGGGTCACATGGGGGATGGGGTCACATGGGGGATGGGATGGGGTCACATGGGGGATGGGGTCACATGGGGGATGGGGTCACATGGGGGATGGGATGGGGTCACTTGGGGGGATGGGGTCACTTGGGGGGATGGGATGGGGTCACATGGGGGGATGGGATGGGGTCACATGGGGGATGGGGTCACATGGGGGATGGGGTCACATGGGGGGATGGGATGGGGTCACATGGGGGATGGGGTCACATGGGGGATGGGGTCACATGGTGGTATGGGATGGGGTCACATGGGGGATGGGGTCACATGGGGGATGGGGTCACATAGGGGATGGGATGGAGTCACATGGGGGATGGGGTCACATGGGGGGGATGGGGTCACATGGGGGGATGGGATGGGGTCACATGGGGGATGGGGTCACATGGGGGATGGGATGGAGTCACATGGGGGGATGCGGTCACATGGGGGGATGGGGTCATATGGGGGGATGGGATGGGGTCACATGGGGGATGGGGTCACATGGGGGATGGGATGGGGTCACATGGGGGATGGGGTCACATGGGGGGATGGGGTCACATGGGGGATGGGGTCACATGGGGGGATGGGATGGGGTCACATGGGGGGATGGGGTCACATGGGGGGTGGGGTAACATGGGGGGAAGGGGTCACATGGGGGGATGGGGTCACTTGGGGGGATGGGATGGGGTCACATGGGGGATGGGGTCACATGGGGGGATGGGATGGGGTCACATGGGGGATGGGGTCACATGGGGGGATGGGATGGGGTCACATGGGGGGAAGGGGTCACATGGGGGGATGGGGTCACTTGGGGGGATGGGGTCACTTGGGGAAATGGGGTCACTTGGGGGGATGTGATGGGGTCACATGGGGGATGGGGTCACATGGGGGGATGGGGTCACTTGGGGGGATGGGATGGGGTCACATGGGGGATGGGGTCACATGCAGGGAATGGGTCACATGGGGTGATGGGATGGGGTCACATGGGGGGATGGGGACACATTGGTGGGTGGAGTCACATGGGGGGATGGGATGGGGTCTTATGGGGGATAAGATGGGGTCACATGGGGGGATGGGGTGGGGTCACATGGGGGTGGGGTCACATGGGGGGATGGGGTCACATGGGGGATGGGGTCACATGGGGGGATGGGGTCACATGGGGGATGGGATGGGGTCACATGGGGGATGGGGTCACATGGGGGGATGGGATGGGGTCACATGGGGGGATGGGGTCACATGGGGGGATGGGGTCACTTGGGGGGATGGGATGGGGTCACATGGGGGATGGGGTCACATGGGGGGATGGGGTCACTTGGGGGGATGGGATGGGGTCACATGGGGGATGGGGTCACATGGGGGATGGGATGGAGTCACATGGGGGGTGGGGTCACTTGGGGGGATGGGGTCACATGGTGGGAAGGGGTCACATGGGGGGATGGGATGGAGTCACATGGGGGGTGGGGTCACTTGGGGGGATGGGGTCACATGGGGGATGGGATGGGGTCACTTGGGGGGATGGGGTCACTTGGGGGGATGGGATGGGGTCACATGGGGGATGGGGTCACATGGGGGGATGGGATGGGGTCACATGGGGGATGGGGTCACATGGGGGGATGGGATGGGGTCACATGGGGGATGGGGTCACATGGGGGGATGGGGTCACATGGGGGATGGGGTCACATGGGGGATGGGATGGGGTCACATGGGGGATGGGGTCACATGGGGGGATGGGGTCACATGGGGGATGGGGTCACATGGGGGGATGGGATGGGGTCACATGGGGGATGGGGTCACATGGGGGGATGGGATGTGGTCACATGGGGGATGGGGTCACATGCGGGATGGGGTCACATGGGGGGATGGGATGGGGTCACATGGGGGGATGGGATGTGGTCACGTGGGGGATGGGGTCACATGGGGGGATGGGATGGGGTCACATGGGGGATGAGGTCACATGGGGGATGGGGTCACATGGGGGGATGGGATGGGGTCACATGGGGGATGGGGTCACATGGGGGGATGGGATGGGGTCACATGGGGGATGGGGTCACATGGGGGGATGGGATGGGGTCACATGGGGGATGGGGTCACATGGGGATGGGGTCACATGGGGGGATGGGGTCACTTGGGGGATGGGGTCACTTGGGGGATGGGGTCACATGGGGGATGGGGTCACATGGGGGGATGGGATGGGGTCACATGGGGGGATGGGATGGGGTCACATGGGGGGATGGGGTCACATGGGGGGATGGGATGGGGTCACATGGGGGATGAGGTCACATGGGGGATGGGGTCACATGGGGGGATGGGATGGGGTCACATGGGGGATGGGGTCACATGGGGGGATGGGATGGGGTCACATGGGGGATGGGGTCACATGGGGGGATGGGATGGGGTCACATGGGGGATGGGGTCACATGGGGGATGGGGTCACATGGGGGGATGGGGTCACTTGGGGGATGGGGTCACTTGGGGGATGGGGTCACATGGGGGATGGGGTCACATGGGGGGATGGGATGGGGTCACATGGGGGGATGGGATGGGGTCACATGGGGGATGAGGTCACATGGGGGATGGGGTCACATGGGGGGATGGGATGGGGTCACATGGGGGATGGGGTCACATGGGGGGATGGGATGGGGTCACATGGGGGATGGGGTCACATGGGGGGATGGGATGGGGTCACATGGGGGATGGGGTCACATGGGGGATGGGGTCACATGGGGGATGGGATGGGGTCACATGGGGGATGGGGTCACATGGGGGATGGGATGGGGTCACATGGGGGGATGGGGTCACATGGGGGGATGGGATGGGGTCACATGGGGGGATGGGGTCACATGGGGGGATGGGATGGGGTCACATGGGGGGATGGGGTCACATGGGGGGATGGGATGGGGTCACATGGGGGGATGGGATGGGGTCACATGGGGGGATGGGATGGGGTCACATGGGGGGAAGGGGTCACATGGGGGGATGGGGTCACTTGGGGGATGGGGTCACTTGGGGGGATGGGGTCACTTGGGGGGATGGGGTCACTTGGGGGGATGGGATGGGGTCACATGGGGGATGGGGTCACATGGGGGGATGGGGTCACTTGGGGGGATGGGATGGGGTCACATGGGGGATGGGGTCACATGCAGGGATGGGGTTACATGGGGGATGGGATGGGGTCACATGGGGGGATGGGGACACATTGGTGGGTGGAGTCACATGGGGGGATGGGATGGGGTCACATGGGGGATAAGATGGGGTCACATGGGGGGATGGGGTGGGGTCACATGGGGGGTGGGGTCACATGGGGGGATGGGGTCACATGGGGGATGGGATGGGGTCACATGGGGGATGGGGTCACATGGGGGATGGGGTCACATGGGGGGATGGGATGGGGTCACATGGGGGATGGGGTCACATGGGGGGATGGGGTCACATGGGGGGATGGGGTCACTTGGGGGGATGGGATGGGGTCACATGGGGGATGGGGTCACATGGTGGGAAGGGGTCACATGGGGGGATGGGATGGAGTCACATGGGGGGATGGGGTCACTTGGGGATGGGGTCACATGGGGGGATGGGATGGAGTCACATGGGGGGATGGGGTCACATGGGGGATGGGATGGAGTCACATGGGGGAATGGGGTCACATGGGGGATGGGGTCACATGGGGGATGGGATGGGGTCACTTGGGGGGATGGGGTCACTTGGGGGGATGGGATGGGGTCACATGGGGGATGGGGTCACATGGGGGGATGGGATGGGGTCACATGGGGGATGGGGTCACATGGGGGGATGGGATGGGGTCACATGGGGGGATGGGGTCACATGGGGGATGGGGTCACATGGGGGGATGGGATGGGGTCACATGGGGGATGGGGTCACATGGGGGATGGGATGGGGTCACATGGGGGATGGGGTCACATGGGGGGATGGGATGGGGTCACATGGGGGGATGGGGTCACATGGGGGATGGGGTCACATGGGGGGATGGGATGGGGTCACATGGGGGATGGGGTCACATGGGGGATGGGATGGGGTCACATGGGGGATGGGGTCACATGGGGGGATGGGGTCACATGGGGGATGGGGTGGGGTCACATGGGGGGATGGGGTCACATGGGGGGATGGGGTCACATGGGGGATGGGATGGGGTCACTTGGGGGGATGGGGTCACTTGGGGGGATGGGATGGGGTCACATG
Source organism: Aquarana catesbeiana (assembly GCF_042186555.1). Taxonomy (NCBI): domain Eukaryota; kingdom Metazoa; phylum Chordata; class Amphibia; order Anura; family Ranidae; genus Aquarana; species Aquarana catesbeiana. The sequence continues at coordinate 990,425,291 of NC_133324.1, read as the reverse complement.
GGGGATGGGGTCACATGGGGGATGGGATGGGGTCACATGGGGGGATGGGGTCACATGGGGGATGGGGTCACATGGGGGGATGGGATGGGGTCACATGGGGGATGGGGTCACATGGGGGATGGGATGGGGTCACATGGGGGATGGGGTCAAATGGGGGGATGGGGTCACATGGGGGATGGGGTCACATGGGGGATGGGATGGGGTCACTTGGGGGGATGGGGTCACTTGGGGGGATGGGATGGGGTCACATGGGGGGATGGGATGGGGTCACATGGGGGATGGGGTCACATGGGGGATGGGGTCACATGGGGGGATGGGATGGGGTCACATGGGGGATGGGGTCACATGGGGGATGGGGTCACATGGGGGTATGGGATGGGGTCACATGGGGATGGGGTCACATGGGGGATGGGGTCACATGGGGGGATGGGATGGAGTCACATGGGGGGATGGGGTCACATGGGGGGGATGGGGTCACATGGGGGGATGGGATGGGGTCACATGGGGGATGGGGGTCACATGGGGGGATGGGATGGAGTCACATGGGGGGATGGGGTCACATGGGGGGATGGGGTCATATGGGGGGATGGGATGGGGTCACATGGGGGATGGGGTCACATGGGGGATGGGATGGGGTCCCATGGGGGATGGGGTCACATGGGGGGATGGGGTCACATGGGGGATGGGGTCACATGGGGGGATGGGATGGGGTCACATGGGGGATGGGGTCACATGGGGGGTGGGGTCACATGGGGGGAAGGGGTCACATGGGGGGATGGGGTCACTTGGGGGGATGGGATGGGGTCACATGGGGGATGGGGTCACATGGGGGGATGGGATGGGGTCACATGGGGGATGGGGTCACATGGGGGGATGGGATGGGGTCACATGGGGGGAAGGGGTCACATGGGGGGATGGGGTCACTTGGGGGGATGGGGTCACTTGGTGAAATGGGGTCACTTGGGGGGATGTGATGGGGTCACATGGGGGGATGGGATGGGGTCACATGGGGGGATGGGGTCACTTGGGGGGATGGGATGGGGTCACATGGGGGATGGGGTCACATGCAGGGATGGGGTCACATGGGGGATGGGATGGGGTCACATGGGGGGATGGGGACACATTGGTGGGTGGAGTCACATGGGGGGATGGGATGGGGTCACATGGGGGATAAGATGGGGTCACATGGGGGGATGGGGTGGGGTCACATGGGGGGTGGGGTCACATGGGGGGATGGGGTCACATGGGGGGTGGGGTCACATGGGGGGATGGGGTCACATGGGGGATGGGATGGGGTCACATGGGGGATGGGGTCACATGGGGGGATGGGATGGGGTCACATGGGGGATGGGGTCACATGGGGGGATGGGGTCACTTGGGGGGATGGGATGGGGTCACATGGGGGATGGGGTCACATGGGGGATGGGGTCACTTGGGGGGATGGGATGGGGTCACATGGGGGATGGGGTCACATGGGGGATGGGATGGAGTCACATGGGGGGTGGGGTCACTTGGGGGGATGGGGTCACATGGTGGGAAGGGGTCACATGGGGGGATGGGATGGAGTCACATGGGGGGTGGGGTCACTTGGGGGGATGGGGTCACATGGGGGATGGGATGGAGTCACATGGGGGGTGGGGTCACTTGGGGGGATGGGGTCACATGGGGGATGGGATGGGGTCACTTGGGGGGATGGGGTCACTTGGGGGGATGGGATGGGGTCACATGGGGGATGGGGTCACATGGGGGGATGGGATGGGGTCACATGGGGGATGGGGTCACATGGGGGGATGGGGTCACATGGGGGATGGGGTCACATGGGGGGATGGGATGGGGTCACGTGGGGGATGGGGTCACATGGGGGATGGGATGGGGTCACATGGGGGATGGGGTCACATGGGGGGATGGGGTCACATGGGGGATGGGGTCACATGGGGGGATGGGATGTGGTCACATGGGGGATGGGGTCACATGCGGGATGGGGTCACATGGGGGATGGGGTCACATGGGGGGATGGGATGGGGTCACATGGGGGGATGGGATGTGGTCACATGGGGGATGGGGTCACCTGGGGGATGAGGTCACATGGGGGATGGGGTCACATGGGGGGATGGGATGGGGTCACATGGGGGATGGGGTCACATGGGGGGATGGGATGGGGTCTCATGGGGGATGGGGTCACATGGGGGGATGGGATGGGGTCACATGGGGGATGGGGTCACATGGGGGATGGGGTCACATGGGGGGATGGGGTCACATGGGGGGAAGTGATGGGGTCACATGGGGGGATGGGATGGGGTCACATGGGGGATGGGATGGGGTCACATGGGGGATGGGGTCACATGGGGGGATAGGATGGAGTCACATGGGGGGATGGGGTCACATGGGGGATGGGATGGGGTCACATGGGGGGTGGGGTCATATAGGGGGATGGGATGGGGTCACATGGGGGGTGGGGTCACATGGGGGGATGGGATGGGGTCACATGGGGGGTGGGGTCACATGGGGGATGGGATGGGGTCACATGGGGGATGGGGTCACATGGGGGGATGGGGTCACATGGGGGGAAGTGATGGGGTCACATGGGGGGATGGGATGAGGTCACATGGGGGATGAGGTCACATGGGGGGATGGGATGGGGTCACATGGGGGATGGGATGGGGTCACATGGGGGATGGGGTCACATGGGGGGATGGGATGGAGTCACATGGGGGGATGGGGTCACATGGGGGATGGGGTCACATGGGGGATGGGGTCACATGGGGGGATGGGATGGGGTCACATGGGGGATGGGGTCACATGGGGGGATGGGATGGGGTCACATGGGGGGATGGGGTCACATGGGGGGTGGGGTCATATGGGGGGAAGGGGTCACATGCAGGGATGGGGTCACATGGGGGATGGGGTCACATGGGGGGATGGGGTGGGGTCACATGGGGGATGGGGTCACATGCAGGGATGGGGTCACATGGGGGATGGGGTCATATGGGGGGATGGGGTCACATGGGGGGATGGGATGGGGTCACATAGGGGATGGGGTCACATGGGGGGATGGGATGGGATCACATGGGGATGGGGTCACATGCAGGGATGGGGTCACATGGGGGGTGGGGTCACATGGGGGGATGGGGACACATTGGTGGGTGGAGTCACATGGGGGGATGGGATGGGGTCACATGGGGGGTGGGGTCACATGGGGGGATGGGGTCACATGGGGGGTGGTTTCACATGGGGGGAAGGGGTCACATGGGGGGATGGGGTCACTTGGGGGGATGGGATGGGGTCACATGGGGGATGGGGTCACATGGGGGGATGGGATGGGGTCACATGGGGGATGGGGTCACATGGGGGGATGGGATGGGGTCACATGGGGGGAAGGGGTCACATGGGGGGATGGGGTCACTTGGGGGGATGGGGTCACTTGGGGGGATGGGGTCACTTGGGGGGATGGGATGGGGTCACATGGGGGATGGGGTCACATGCAGGGATGGGGTTACATGGGGGGATGGGATGGGGTCACATGGGGGGATGGGGTCACTTGGGGGGATGGGATGGGGTCACATGGGGGATGGGGTCACATGCAGGGATGGGATGGGGTCACATGGGGGATGGGGTCACATGGGGGGATGGGATGGGGTCACATGGGGGGAAGGGGTCACATGGGGGGATGGGGTCACTTGGGGGGATGGGGTCACTTGGGGGGATGGGGTCACTTGGGGGGATGGGATGGGGTCACATGGGGGATGGGGTCACATGCAGGGATGGGGTTACATGGGGGGATGGGATGGGGTCACATGGGGGGATGGGGTCACTTGGGGGGATGGGATGGGGTCACATGGGGGATGGGGTCACATGCAGGGATGGGGTTACATGGGGGGATGGGATGGGGTCACATGGGGGGATGGGGACACATTGGTGGGTGGAGTCACATGGGGGGATGGGATGGGGTCACATGGGGGATAAGATGGGGTCACATGGGGGGATGGGGTCACATGGGGGGTGGGGTCACATGGGGGGATGGGGTCACATGGGGGATGGGATGGGGTCACATGGGGGATGGGGTCACATGGGGGATGGGGTCACATGGGGGGATGGGGTCACATGGGGGGATGGGGTCACATGGGGGGATGGGGTCACTTGGGGGGATGGGATGGGGTCACATGGGGGATGGGGTCACTTGGGGGGATGGGATGGGGTCACATGGGGGATGGGGTCACATGGTGGGAAGGGGTCACATGGGGGGATGGGATGGAGTCACATGGGGGGATGGGGTCACTTGGGGATCGGGTCACATGGGGGGATGGGATGGAGTCACATGGGGGGATGGGGTCACTTGGGGGGATGGGGTCACATGGGGGATGGGATGGAGTCACATGGGGGGATGGGGTCACATGGGGGGATGGGGTCACATGGGGGATGGGATGGGGTCACTTGGGGGGATGGGGTCACTTGGGGGGATGGGATGGGGTCACATGGGGGATGGGGTCACATGGGGGGATGGGATGGGGTCACATGGGGGGATGGGGTCACATGGGGGGATGGGGTCACATGGGGGGATGGGATGGGGTCACATGGGGGATGGGGTCACATGGGGGATGGGATGGGGTCACATGGGGGATGGGGTCACATGGGGGGATGGGGTCACATGGGGGATGGGGTCACATGGGGGGATGGGGTCACATGGGGGATGGGGTCACATGGGGGGATGGGGTCACATGGGGGATGGGGTCACATGGGGGATGGGATGGGGTCACATGGGGGATGGGGTCACATGGGGGGATGGGGTCACTTGGGGGGATGGGATGGGGTCACATGGGGGATGGGGTCACATGTGGGATGGGATGGAGTCACATGGGGGGATGGGGTCACATGGGGGATGGGGTCACATGGGGGGATGGGATGGGGTCACATGGGGGATGGGGTCACATGGGGGATGGGATGGGGTCACATGGGGGGTGGGGTCACATGGGGGGATGGGGTCACATGGGGGATGGGGTCACATGGGGGGATGGGATGGGGTCACATGGGGGATGGGGTCACATGGGGGATGGGATGTGGTCACATGGGGGATGGGATGTGGTCACATGGGGGATGGGATGGGGTCACATGGGGGGATGGGGTCACATGGGGGGATGGGGTCACATGGGGGGATGGGATGGGGTCACATGGGGGGATGGGGTCACATGGGGGGATGGGATGGGGTCACATGGGGGATGAGGTCACATGGGGGATGGGGTCACATGGGGGGATGGGATGGGGTCACATGGGGGATGGGGTCACATGGGGGGATGGGATGGGGTCACATGGGGGATGGGGTCACATGGGGGGATGGGATGGGTCACATGGGTGATGTGGTCACATGGGGGGATGGGGTCACTTGGGGGATGGGGTCACTTGGGGGATGGGGTCACATGGGGGGATGGGATGGGGTCACATGGGGGATGGGATGGGGTCACATGGGGGATGGGGTCACATGGGGGATGGGATGGGGTCACATGGGGGGATGGGATGGGGTCACATGGGGGATGAGGTCACATGGGGGATGGGGTCACATGGGGGGATGGGATGGGGTCACATGGGGGATGGGGTCACATGGGGGGATGGGATGGGGTCACATGGGGGATGGGGTCACATGGGGGGATGGGATGGGGTCACATGGGGGATGGGATGGGGTCACATGGGGGATGGGGTCACATGGGGGGATGGGATGGGGTCACATGGGGGATGGGATGGGGTCACATGGGGGGTGGGGTCACATGGGGGATGGGGTCACATGGGGGGATGGGATGGGGTCACATGGGGGGATGGGATGGGGTCACATGGGGGATGAGGTCACATGGGGGATGGGGTCACATGGGGGGATGGGATGGGGTCACATGGGGGATGGGGTCACATGGGGGGATGGGATGGGGTCACATGGGGGATGGGGTCACATTGGGGGATGGGATGGGGTCACATGGGGGATGGGATGGGGTCACATGGGGGATGGGGTCACATGGGGGATGGGATGGGGTCACATGGGGGATGGGATGGGGTCACATGGGGGATGGGGTCACATGGGGGATGGGATGGGGTCACATGGGGGGATGGGGTCACCTGGGGGGATGGGATGGGGTCACATGGGGGGATGGGGTCACATGGGGGGATGGGATGGGGTCACATGGGGGGATGGGGTCACCTGGGGGGATGGGATGGGGTCACATGGGGGAAGGGGTCACATGGGGGGATGGGGTCACTTGGGGGGATGGGGTCACTTGGGGGGATGGGGTCACTTGGGGGGATGGGGTCACATGGGGGATGGGGTCACTTGGGGGGATGGGATGGGGTCACATGGGGGATGGGGTCACATGCAGGGATGGGGTTACATGGGGGATGGGATGGGGTCACATGGGGGGATGGGGACACATTGGTGGGTGGAGTCACATGGGGGGATGGGATGGGGTCACATGGGGGATAAGATGGGGTCACATGGGGGGATGGGGTGGGGTCACATGGGGGGTGGGGTCACATGGGGGGATGGGGTCACATGGGGGGTGGGGTCACATGGGGGGATGGGGTCACATGGGGGATGGGATGGGGTCACATGGGGGATGGGGTCACATGGGGGGATGGGATGGAGTCACATGGGGGGATGGGATGGGGTCACATGGGGGATGGGGTCACATGGGGGGATGGGGTCACATGGGGGGATGGGGTCACTTGGGGGGATGGGATGGTGTCACATGGGGGATGGGGTCACATGGTGGGAAGGGGTCACATGGGGGATGGGATGGAGTCACATGGGGGGATGGGGTCACTTGGGGGGATGGGGTCACATGGGGGGATGGGATGGGGTCACATGGGGGATGGGGTCACATGGGGGGATGGGATGGGGTCACATGGGGGATGGGGTCACTTGGGGGGATGGGATGGGGTCACATGGGGGATGGGGTCACATGGGGGGATGGGATGGGGTCACATGGGGGATGGGGTCACATGGGGGATGGGATGGGGTCACATGGGGGATGGGGTCACTTGGGGGGATGGGATGGGGTCACATGGGGGATGGGGTCACATGGGGGGATGGGATGGGGTCACATGGGGGGATGGGGTCACATGGGGGATGGGGTCACATGGGGGGATGGGATGGGGTCACATGGGGGATGGGGTCACATGGGGGATGGGATGGGGTCACATGGGGGATGGGGTCACTTGGGGGGATGGGATGGGGTCACATGGGGGGATGGGGTCACATGGGGGATGGGGTCACATGGGGGGATGGGATGGGGTCACATGGGGGATGGGGTCACATGGGGGATGGGATGGGGTCACATGGGGGATGGGGTCACATGGGGGGATGGGGTCACATGGGGGATGGGGTGGGGTCACATGGGGGGATGGGGTCACATGGGGGGATGGGGTCACATGGGGGATGGGATGGGGTCACTTGGGGGGATGGGGTCACTTGGGGGGATGGGATGGGGTCACATGGGGGATGGGGTCACATGGGGGGATGGGATGGGGTCACATGGGGGGATGGGGTCACATGGGGGATGGGGTCACATGGGGGGATGGGATGGGGTCACATGGGGGATGGGGTCACATGGGGGATGGGATGGGGTCACATGGGGGATGGGGTCACATGGGGGGATGGGGTCACATGGGGGATGGGGTCACATGGGGGGATGGGATGGGGTCACATGGGGGATGGGGTCACATGGGGGATGGGATGGGGTCACATGGGGGATGGGGTCACATGGGGGATGGGATGGGGTCACTTGGGGGGATGGGGTCACTTGGGGGGATGGGATGGGGTCACATGGGGGGATGGGATGGGGTCACATGGGGGATGGGGTCACATGGGGGATGGGGTCACATGGGGGGATGGGATGGGGTCACATGGGGGATGGGGTCACATGGGGGATGGGGTCACATGGGGGGATGGGATGGGGTCACATGGGGGATGGGGTCACTTGGGGGATGGGGTCACATGGGGGATGGGGTCACATGGGGGGATGGGATGGAGTCACATGGGGGGATGGGGTCACATGGGGGGGATGGGGTCACATGGGGGGATGGGATGGGGTCACATGGGGGATGGGGGTCACATGGGGGGATGGGATGGAGTCACATGGGGGGATGGGGTCACATGGGGGGATGGGGTCATATGGGGGGATGGGATGGGGTCACATGGGGGATGGGGTCACATGGGGGGATGGGGTCACATGGGGGATGGGGTCACATGGGGGGATGGGATGGGGTCACATGGGGGGATGGGGTCACATGGGGGGTGGGGTCACATGGGGGGAAGGGGTCACATGGGGGGATGGGGTCACTTGGGGGGATGGGATGGGGTCACATGGGGGATGGGGTCACATGGGGGGATGGGATGGGGTCACATGGGGGATGGGGTCACATGGGGGGATGGGATGGGGTCACATGGGGGAAGGGGTCACATGGGGGATGGGGTCACTTGGGGGGATGGGGTCACTTGGGGAAATGGGGTCACTTGGGGGGATGTGATGGGGTCACATGGGGGATGGGGTCACATGGGGGGATGGGGTCACTTGGGGGGATGGGATGGGGTCACATGGGGGATGGGGTCACATGGGGGGTGGGGTCACATGGGGGGATGGGGACACATTGGTGGGTGGAGTCACATGGGGGGATGGGATGGGGTCACATGGGGGATAAGATGGGGTCACATGGGGGGATGGGGTCACATGGGGGGATGGGGTCACATGGGGGATGGGATGGGGTCACATGGGGGATGGGGTCACATGGGGGGATGGGGTCACATGGGGGATGGGGTCACATGGGGGGATGGGATGGGGTCACATGGGGGGATGGGATGGGGTCACATGGGGGGATGGGATGGGGTCACATGGGGGATGGGGTCACATGGGGGATGGGGTCACATGCGGGATGGGGTCACATGGGGGGATGGGGTCACATGGGGGGATGGGATGGGGTCACATGGGGGATGGGGTCACATGGGGGATGGGGTCACATGCGGGATGGGGTCACATGGGGGGATGGGGTCACATGGGGGGATGGGATGGGGTCACATGGGGGATGGGGTCACATGGGGGATGGGGTCACATGGGGGATGGGGTCACATGGGGGGATGGGATGGGGTCACATGGGGGATGGGGTCACATGGGGGGATGGGATGGGGTCACATGGGGGATGGGGTCACATGGGGGATGAGGTCACATGGGGGGATGGGGTCACATGGGGGGATGGGATGGGGTCACATGGGGGATGGGGTCACATGGGGGATGGGGTCACATGGGGGGATGGGGTCACATGGGGGGATGGGATGGGGTCACATGGGGGATGGGGTCACATGGGGGATGGGGTCACATGGGGGATGGGGTCACATGGGGGGATGGGATGGGGTCACATGGGGGATGAGGTCACATGGGGGGATGGGATGGGGTCACATGGGGGATGGGGTCACATGGGGGGATGGGATGGGGTCACATGGGGGATGGGGTCACATGGGGGATGGGGTCACTTGGGGGGATGGGATGGGGTCACATGGGGGATGGGGTCACATGGGGGGATGGGATGGGGTCACATGGGGGATGGGGTCACATGGGGGGATGGGATGGGGTCACATGGGGGATGGGGTCACATGGGGGATGGGGTCACTTGGGGGGATGGGATGGGGTCACATGGGGGATGAGGTCACATGGGGGATGGGGTCACATGGGGGGATGGGATGGGGTCACATGGGGGGATGGGATGGGGTCACATGGGGGGATGGGATGGGGTCACATGGGGGATGAGGTCACATGGGGGGATGGGGTCACATGGGGGGATGGGATGGGGTCACATGGGGGGATGGGGTCACATGGGGGGATGGGGTCACATGGGGGGATGGGGTCACATGGGGGATGAGGTCACATGGGGGGATGGGGTCACATGGGGGGATGGGATGGGGTCACATGGGGGGATGGGATGGGGTCACATGGGGGATGGGGTCACATGGGGGATGGGATGGGGTCACATGGGGGGATGGGATGGGGTCACATGGGGGATGGGGTCACATGGGGGGATGGGATGGGGTCACATGGGGGGATGGGATGGGGTCACATGGGGGGATGGGGTCACATGGGGGGATGGGATGGGGTCACATGGGGGGATGGGGTCACATGGGGGGATGGGGTCACATGGGGGGATGGGGTCACATGGGGGATGAGGTCACATGGGGGGATGGGGTCACATGGGGGGATGGGATGGGGTCACATGGGGGGATGGGGTCACATGGGGGATGAGGTCACATGGGGGATGGGGTCACATGGGGGATGGGGTCACATGGGGGGATGGGGTCACATGGGGGGATGGGATGGGGTCACATGGGGGATGGGGTCACATGGGGGATGGGGTCACTTGGGGGGATGGGATGGGGTCACATGGGGGATGAGGTCACATGGGGGATGGGGTCACATGGGGGGATGGGATGGGGTCACATGGGGGGATGGGATGGGGTCACATGGGGGGATGGGATGGGGTCACATGGGGGATGAGGTCACATGGGGGATGGGGTCACATGGGGGGATGGGATGGGGTCACATGGGGGGATGGGATGGGGTCACATGGGGGGATGGGGTCACATGGGGGGATGGGATGGGGTCACATGGGGGGATGGGGTCACATGGGGGGATGGGGTCACATGGGGGGATGGGGTCACATGGGGGGATGGGGTCACATGGGGGATGAGGTCACATGGGGGGATGGGGTCACATGGGGGGATGGGATGGGGTCACATGGGGGGATGGGATGGGGTCACATGGGGGATGGGGTCACATGGGGGATGGGATGGGGTCACATGGGGGGATGGGATGGGGTCACATGGGGGGATGGGGTCACATGGGGGGATGGGATGGGGTCACATGGGGGGATGGGGTCACATGGGGGGATGGGGTCACATGGGGGGATGGGGTCACATGGGGGATGAGGTCACATGGGGGGATGGGATGGGGTCACATGGGGTATGGGGTCACATGGAGGATGGGGTCACTTGGGGGGATGGGATGGGGTCACATGGGGGATGAGGTCACATGGGGGATGGGGTCACATGGGGGGATGGGATGGGGTCACATGGGGGGATGGGATGGGGTCACATGGGGGGATGGGATGGGGTCACATGGGGGATGAGGTCACATGGGGGGATGGGATGGGGTCACATGGGGGGATGGGATGGGGTCACATGGGGGGATGGGGTCACATGGGGGGATGGGATGGGGTCACATGGGGGGATGGGGTCACATGGGGGGATGGGGTCACATGGGGGGGATGGGGTCACATGGGGGATGAGGTCACAGGGGGGGATGGGATGGGGTCACATGGGGGGATGGGATGGGGTCACATGGCGGGATGGGGTCACATGGGGGATGGGGTCACATGGGGGGATGGGATGGGGTCACATGGGGGGATGGGGTCACATGGGGGGATGGGATGGGGTCACATGGGGGGATGGGGTCACATGGGGGGATGGGGTCACATGGGGGGATGGGGTCACATGGGGGATGGGGTCACATGGGGGGATGGGATGGGGTCACATGGGGGATGGGGTCACATGGGGGGATGGGATGGGGTCACATGGGGGGATGGGATGGGGTCACATGGGGGATGGGGTCACATGGGGGGATGGGGTCACATGGGGGGATGGATGGGGTCACATGGGGGATGGGATGGAGTCACATGGGGGGATGGGGTCACTTGGGGATGGGGTCACATGGGGGGATGGGATGGGGTCACATGGGGGGATGGGATGGGGTCACATGGGGGGATGGGGTCACATGGGGGGATGGGGTCACATGGGGGGATGGGGTCACATGGGGGATGGGGTCACATGGGGGATGGGGTCACATGGGGGGTGGGGTCACATGGGGGATGGGGTCACATGGGGGATGGGATCACATGGGGGGATGGGGTCACATGGGGGGATGGGATCACATGGGGGTGGGGTCACATGGGGGATGGGGTCACATGGGGGATGGGGTCACATGGGGGATGGGATGGGGTCACATGGGGGGATGGGATGGGGTCACATGGGGGATGGGGTCACATGGGGGGATGGGATGGGGTCACATGGGGGATGGGATGGGGTCACATGGGGGATGGGATGGGGTCACATGGGGGATGGGGTCACATGGGGGGTTGGGATGGGGTCACATGGGGGGATGGGATGGGGTCACATGGGGGGATGGGGTCACATGGGGGATGGGATGGGGTCACATGGGGGGATGGGATGGGGTCACATGGGGGATGGGGTCACATGGGGGATGGGGTCACATGGGGGGATGGGATGGGGTCACATGGGTGATGGGGTCACATGGGGGGATGGGATGGGGTCACATGGGGGATGGGGTCACATGGGGGATGGGGTCACATGGGGGATGGGATGGGATCACATGGGGGATGGGGTCACATGGGGGGATGGGATGGGGTCACATGGGGGATGGGATGGGGTCACATGGGGGATGGGATGGGGTCACATGGGGGAGGGGGTCACATGGGGGGATGGGATGGGGTCACATGGGGGGATGGGATGGGGTCACATGGGGGGATGGGATGGGGTCACATGGGGGATGGGGTCACATGGGGGGTTGGGATGGGGTCACATGGGGGGATGGGATGGGGTCACATGGGGGGTTGGGATGGGGTCACATGGGGGGTTGGGATGGGGTCACATGGGGGGATGGGATGGGGTCACATGGGGGGTTGGGATGGGGTCACATGGGGGGATGGGATGGGGTCACATGGGGGGATGGGGTCACATGGGGGGATGGGATGGGGTCACATGGGGGATGGGATGGGGTCACATGGGGGGATGGGGTCACATGGGGGGATGGGATGGGGTCACATGGGGGATGGGGTCACATGGGGGGATGGGATGGGGTCACATGGGGGGATGGGATGGGGTCACATGGGGGATGGGGTCACATGGGGGGTTGGGATGGGGTCACATGGGGGGATGGGGTCACATGGGGGGATGGGGTCACATGGGGGGATGGGATGGGGTCACATGGGGGATGGGATGGGGTCACATGGGGGGATGGGGTCACATGGGGGGATGGGATGGGGTCACATGGGGGATGGGGTCACATGGGGGGATGGGATGGGGTCACATGGGGGATGGGATGGGGTCACATGGGGGAGGGGGTCACATGGGGGGATGGGGTGGAGTCACATTGGGGGGTGGAGTTTCTGGAAATGGTGGTGAAGGGATTATAATGAATAAAGTTGTTGTTGTTTTATAATAATCAGTATATGACGTGTACACAGAGGGAAAGTTTTCGTCACATGACTCCAGAGACGTTCTGTGAAAAAGCCCCATTTCCATCTCTGCCCATAACAAAGATGGCGGAAGTCCGCTCCTTCTCCCGTCCTCAGGATCACAGCCAATCAACAGGCAGCGGGGAATTCCGAACTCTTTCGGGCAGGTGGCCAATGGCGGGGCGGGAAGAGAGGGGGGCGGGGTTGTACACGTGGCGCTCAGAGGCTGCGCGGTAGGATTAGGAAAGGGGAGGAGGAACTACATGTCCCGGCGTGCACTGCGCTCCACGTGACGTCATTCGTGTTGTGTTGGAACCCGGAAGTGAGAGAGAAAGGAGAGTCAGAGATCGGCGGAGAGAAGATCGGAGGAGAGGTGAGGAGAGACCGATCTACAGACTCCCCTCCCCCACACACCTCCCGACCGATCTACAGACTCCCCTCCCCCACACACCTACCGACCGATCTACAGACTCCCCTCCCCCACACACCTACCGACCGATCTACAGACTCCCCTCCCCCACACACCTACCGACCGATCTACAGACTCCCCTCCCCCACACACCTACCGACCGATCTACAGACCCCCTCCCCCACACACCTACCGACCGATCTACAGACTCCCCTCCCCCACACACCTACCGACCGATCTACAGACTCCCCTCCCCCACACACCTACCGACCGATCTACAGACTCCCCTCCCCCACACACCTACCGATCTACAGACCCCCTCCCCCACACACCTACCGATCTACCTACACACCCACATCCTGAGATCTACAATCCCCTCCCCCATCACTTCCAAATCATTGTATATCACTGGGGGCGTGTCCTCATCTATACCCTCAGCCCCGCCCACTCCTACAGCCCAGCCAATCACAGGGCCCGAGAGAGGAAACTTTATCAAGAGGGCAATACAGAGCCCCTCCCCCCTTCTGGGCCAACATCCCCCCTCCCCCTCCTGAGGCAACATCCCCCCTCCCCCTCCTGAGGCAACATCCCCCCTCCCCCCTTCTGGGCCAACATCCCCCCTCCCCCCTTCTGGGCCAACATCCCCCCTCCCCCTCCTGAGGCAACATCCCCCCTCCCCCTCCTGAGGCAACATCCCCCCTCCCCCCTTCTGGGCCAACATCCCCCCTCCCCCTCCTGAGGCAACATCCCCCCTCCCCCAATACTTACCTGAGCCCCATCTTGTGATGTCCGGGACTATCCCGGTTGTCAATCAAAGTCAGGTAGCCAATCAGGATAGAGAGGGGGCGGGGCTGAGACTTTCCAATCACTTTACCAACCTAGACAAGGCAAGGTCCCCGCCCCCACCCGGACAGTCCGGCACCAATATTCAGGAAGACCTTGGAACGTCCCCCACACTCCACCTGAGTGCTTCCGTCATATTCCACTTCTTCCAGTCTGTATACAGATATCAGATATTCCAACCAATCACAAAGCACAAAACAAGACGACACTTGTATCACTGCTAACATGGATTGTATATCTTTATTAGAGATCTCATACTAATATATACAGCAGGAGGACTGAGACCGAATTACTATGAGCTCGTTATCTAATCCTTTATACAGACGAGGAGACTGAGAGACGTGACCTTCTAGGACAGACTTCTGGTCACCGACCTTCACACCGTACATTATATATTATCATAACTACAACCACAGGACACCTTCATACAGTACGAATACAAACAGTGATCCCCTCCCCCTCCTCAGCCTCGTCATCAACAAACTATAGTAGGAGTAGACTGTCCGTCTCCTAGTCATCAACAAACTATAGTAGGAGTAGACTGTCCGTCTTCTAGTCATCAACAAACTATAGTAGGAGTAGACTGTCCGTCTTCTAGTCATCAACAAACTATAGTAGGAGTAGACTGTCCGTCTTCTAGTCATCAACAAACTATAGTAGGAGTAGACTGTCCGTCTTCTAGTCATCAACAAACTATAGTAGTAGACTGTCCGTCTTCTAGTCATCAACAAACTATAGTAGTAGACTGTCCGTCTTCTAGTCATCAACAAACTATAGTAGGAGTAGACTGTCCGTCTTCTAGTCATCAACAAACTATAGTAGGAGTAGACTGTCCGTCTCCTAGTCATCAACAAACTATAGTAGGAGTAGACTGTCCGTCTTCTAGTCATCAACAAACTATAGTAGGAGTAGACTGTCCGTCTTCTAGTCATCAACAAACTATAGTAGGAGTAGACTGTCCGTCTTCTAGTCATCAACAAACTATAGTAGGAGTAGACTGTCCGTCTTCTAGTCATCAACAAACTATAATAGAAGTAGACTGTCCGTCTTCTAGTCATCAAAAAACTATAGTAGGAGTAGACTGTCCGTCTTCTAGTCATCAACAAACTATAATAGGAGTAGACTGTCCGTCTTCTAGTCATCAACAAACTATAATAGGAGTAGACTGTCCGTCTTCTAGTCATCAACAAACTATAGTAGGAGTAGACTGTCCGTCTTCTAGTCATCAACAAACTATAGTAGGAGTAGACTGTCCGTCTCCTAGTCATCAACAAACTATAGTAGGAGTAGACTGTCCGTCTTCTAGTCATCAACAAACTATAGTAGGAGTAGACTGTCCGTCTTCTAGTCATCAACAAACTATAGTAGGAGTAGACTGTCCGTCTTCTAGTCATCAACAAACTATAGTAGGAGTAGACTGTCCGTCTTCTAGTCATCAACAAACTATAGTAGGAGTAGACTGTCCGTCTTCTAGTCATCAACAAACTATAATAGAAGTAGACTGTCCGTCTTCTAGTCATCAAAAAACTATAGTAGGAGTAGACTGTCCGTCTTCTAGTCATCAACAAACTATAATAGGAGTAGACTGTCCGTCTTCTAGTCATCAACAAACTATAGTAGGAGTAGACTGTCCGTCTTCTAGTCATCAACAAACTATAGTAGGAGTAGACTGTCCGTCTCCTAGTCATCAACAAACTATAGTAGGAGTAGACTGTCCGTCTTCTAGTCATCAACAAACTATAGTAGGAGTAGACTGTCCGTCTTCTAGTCATCAACAAACTATAGTAGGAGTAGACTGTCCGTCTTCTAGTCATCAACAAACTATAGTAGGAGTAGACTGTCCGTCTTCTAGTCATCAACAAACTATAGTAGGAGTAGACTGTCCGTCTTCTAGTCATCAACAAACTATAATAGCAACAAACTATAGTAGGAGTAGACTGTACGTCTTCTAGTCATCAACAAACTATAGTAGGAGTAGACTGTCCGTCTTCTAGTCATCAACAAACTATAGTAGGAGTAGACTGTCCGTCTTCTAGTCATCAACAAACTATAATAGAAGTAGACTGTCCGTCTTCTAGTCATCAACAAACTATAGTAGGAGTAGACTGTCCGTCCTCTAGTCATCAACAAACTATAGTAGGAGTAGACTGTCCATCTTCTAGTCATCAACAAACTATAATAGGAGTAGACTGTCCGTCTTCTAGTCATCAACAAACTATAATAGAAGTAGACTGTCCGTCTTCTAGTCATCAACAAACTATAGTAGGAGTAGACTGTCCGTCCTCTAGTCATCAACAAACTATAGTAGGAGTAGACTGTCCGTCTTCTAGTCATCAACAAACTATAGTAGAAGTAGACTGTCCGTCTCCTAGTCATCAACAAACTATAGGAGTAGACTGTCCGTCTTCTAGTCATCAACAAACTATATTAGGAGTAGACTGTCCGTCTCCTAGTCATCAACAAACTATAATAGGAGTAGACTGTCCGTCTCCTAGTCATCAACAAACTATAATAGCAACAAACTATAGTAGGAGTAGACTGTACGTCTTCTAGTCATCAACAAACTATATTAGGAGTAGACTGTCCGTCTTCTAGTCATCAACAAACTATATTAGGAGTAGACTGTCCGTCTCCTAGTCATCAACAAACTATAGTAGGAGTAGACTGTCCGTCTTCTAGTCATCAACAAACTATAATAGGAGTAGACTGTCCGTCTCCTAGTCATCAACAAACTATAATAGCAACAAACTATAGTAGGAGTAGACTGTACGTCTTCTAGTCATCAACAAACTATATTAGGAGTAGACTGTCCGTCTTCTAGTCATCAACAAACTATATTAGGAGTAGACTCTTCATCTCCTAGTCATTGACTATTCAACACACATCACCATAAACATCAACACACATCACCATAAACATCAACACACATCACCATAAACATCAACACACATTACCATAAACATCAACACACATTACCATAAACATCAACACAGGGTTAATTAGAACAAACAACAATGAGTTGAATACCCTTAGAACCTGTGGTAAGCCAGACTAAACTAATTTACATTAAACACATTATAGCTGACATCAGACAGGTGAGTGGAGTTGATGACATTAGCATCTCCTCACAGTATGAGCCCCAACAGTATGACTCAGTCACTATTGCTACTATGGCAAATACAGGGTCCCCAGAATCTGTGTGTCCTGGGGGACAAGGACCCCGAAGCCAAAGTAACAACACCTCAAGGGTACCCCAAATGCCAGGGCCCATAATCTGTAGGCAAGAGGCTCACATTCAGTCCCCTCCAAAAGCCTCTGTCCCGGGTGAGTCTGTCACAGACCCCAAATCTCATCGCCTTCTATCCTCCCTCTTCTTCTTCCTCCTCCCTCTTCTTCTTCTTCTTCCTCCTCCCTCTTCTTCTTCCTCCTCCTCCCCCTTCTTCTTCCTCCTCCCCCTTCTTCTTCCTCCTCCCCCTTCTTCCTCCTCCCCCTTCTTCTTCCTCCTCCCCCTTCTTCCTCCTCCCCCTTCTTCCTCCTCCCTCCTCCCTCTTCTTCCTCCTCCCTCTTCTCTTCTTCTTCCACCTCCCTCTTCTTCCTCCTCCCTCTTCTCTTCTTCTTCCGCCTCCCTCTTCTTCTTCTTCCTCCCTCTTCTTCCTCCTCCCTCCTCCCTCTTCTTCCTCCTCCCTCTTCTTCCTCCTCCTCTTCTCTTCTTCTTCCGCCTCCCTCTTCTTCTTCCTCCTCCCTCTTCTACCTCCTCCCTCTTCTTCCTCCTCCCTCTTCTTCCTCCTCCCTCCTCTTTTTCCTCCCTCCTCTTCTTCCTCCTCCCTCTTCTTCTTCCTCCTTCCTCCTCCCTCTTCTTCTTCCTCCTTCCTCCTCCCTCTTCTTCTTCTTATCCCTCCTTCCTCTTCTTCTTATCCCTCCTTCCTCTTCTTCTTCTCCCTCCTCCCTCTTCTTCTTCTCCCTCCTCCCTCTTTTTCTTCCTTCCTCTTCTCCTTCCCCCTCCCTCTTCTCCTTCCTCCTCCCTCTTCTCCTTCCTCCTCCCTCTTCTTCTCCTTCCTCCTCCTCTTCTTCTCCTTCCTCCTCCCTCTTCTCCTTCCTCCTCTCTCTTCTCCTTCCTCCTCTCTCTTCTCCTTCCTCCTCTCTCTTCTCCTTCCTCCTCTCTCTTCTCCTTCCTCCTCCCACTCCTCCCCCCTCCTCTCTCTTCTTCTTCCTCCCTCTTCTTCTTCCTCCCTCCTCCCTCTTCTTCTTCCTCCCTCTTCTTCTTCCTCCCTCCTCCCCCTTCCTCTTCCTCCTCCCTCTTCTTCCTCCTCCCTCCTCTTCCTCCTCCCTCCTCTTCCTCCTTCCTCTTCTTCCTCCTTCCTCTTCTTCTTCCTCCTTCCTCTTCTTCTTCCTCCTTCCTCTTCTTCTTCCTCCTCCCTCTTCTTCTTCCTCCTTCCTTCTTCCTTCTCCCTCCTCCCTCTTCTTCTTCTCCCTCCTCCCTCTTCTTCTTCTCCCTCCTCCCTCTTCTTCTTCTCCCTCCTCCCTCTTCTTCTTCTCCCTCCTCCCTCTTCTTCTTCTCCCTCCTCCCTCTTCTTCTTCTTCCTTCTTCCTCCCTCTTTTTCTTCCTTCCTCTTCTTCTTCCCCCTCCCTCTTCTCCTACCTCCTCTCTCTTCTCCTACCTCCTCTCTCTTCTCCTTCCTCCTCTCTCTTCTCCTTCCTCCTCTCTCTTCTTCCTCCTCCCACTCCTCCTCCCTCCTCTCTCTTCTTCCTCATCCCCCTTCTTCCTTCTCCCCCTTCTTCCTCCTCCCCCTTCTTCCTCCTCCCCCTTCTTCCTCCCCCTTCTTCTTCCTCCTCCCCCTTCCTCCTCCCTCTTCTTCTTCCTCCCTCCTCCCTCTTCTTCTTCCTCCCTCTTCTTCTTCCTCCCTCCTCCCTCTTCTTCTTCCTCCTCCCTCTTCTTCCTTCTTCCTCCTCACTCTTCTTCTTCCTCCTTCTTCTTCTTCTTCCTCCCTCTTCTTCTCCCTCCTCCCTCTTCTTCCTCCTCCTCCTCCTTCTTCTTCTTCTCCCTCCTCCCCTCTTCTTCTTCTCCCTCCTCCCCTCTTCTTCTTCTCCCTCCTCCCCTCTTCTTCTTCTCCCTCCTCCCCTCTTCTTCTTCTCCCTCCTCCCCTCTTCTTCCTCTCCCTCCTCCCCTCTTCTTCCTCTCCCTCCTCCCCTCTTCTTCTTCTCCCTCCTCCCCTCTTCTTCTTCTCCCTCCTCCCCTCTTCTTCTACTCCCTCCTCCCCTCTTCTTCTTCTCCCTCCTCCCCTCTTCTTCTTCTCCCTCCTCCCCTCTTCTTCTTCTCCCTCCTCCCCTCTTCTTCTTCTCCCTCCTCCCCTCTTCTTCTTCTCTCTCCTCCCCTCTTCTTGTTCTTCTCTCTCCTCCCCTCTTCTTCTTCTTCTCTCTCCTCCCCTCTTCTTCTTCTTCTCTCTCCTCCCCTCTTCTTCTTCTTCTCTCTCCTCCCCTCTTCTTCTTCTTCTCCCTCCTCCCCTCTTCTTCTTCTCCCTCCTCCCCTCTTCTTCTTCTCCCTCCTCCCCTCTTCTTCTTCTCCCTCCTCCCCTCTTCTTCTTCTCCCTCCTCCCCTCTTCTTCTTCTACCTCCCTCTTCTCCCTCCTCCCCTCTTCTTCTTCTCCCTCCTCCCCTCTTCTCCCTCCTCCCCTCTTCTCCCTCCTCCCCTCTTCTTCTTCTCCCTCCTCCCCTCTTCTTCTTCCTCTTCTTCTTCCTCCTTCCTCTTCTTCTTCCTCCTCCCTCTTCTTCTTCCTCCTCCTCGCTCTTCTTCCTCCTCCTCGCTCTTCTTCCTCCTCCTCGCTCTTCTTCTTCTCCCTCCTCGCTCTTCTTCTTCTCACTCCTCCCTATTCTCACTCCTCCCTATTCTCACTCCTCCCTATTCTCACTCCTCCCTCTTCTCACTCCTCCCTCTTCTTCTTCTCCCTCCTCCCCTCCACCCCTCTCTGCCAATCCCTCCACTGACCTCCATTTAGTGTCCTCCACCCCTCTCTACCAATCCCTCCACTGATCTCCATTCAGTGTCCTCCACCCCTCTCTGCCAATCCCTCCACTGATCTCCATTCAGTGTCCTCCACCCCTCTCTACCAATCCCTCCACTGGTCTCTATTCAGTGTCCTCCACCCCTCTCTACCAATCCCTCCACTGATCTCCATTCAGTGTCCTCCACCCCTCTCTGCCAATCCCTCCACTGATCTCCATTCAGTGTCCTCCACCCCTCTCTACCAATCCCTCCACTGGTCTCCATTCAGTGTCCTCCACCCCTCTCTGCCAATCCCTCCACTGGTCTCCATTCAGTGTCCTCCACCCCTCTCTACCAATCCCTCCACTGGTCTCCATTCAGTGTCTGCTACCCCTCTCCACCAATCCCTCCACTGATCTCCATTCAGTGTCCTCCACCCCTCTCCACCAATCCCTCCACTGATCTCCATTCAGTGTCCTCCACCCCTCTCCACCAATCCCTCCACTGATCTCCATTCAGTGTCCTCCACCCCTCTCCACCAATCCCTCCACTGGTCTCCATTCAGTGTCCTCCACCCCTCTCTACCAATCCCTCCACTGATCTCCATTCAGTGTCCTCCACCCCTCTCTACCAATCCCCCCACTGGTCTCCATTCAGTGTCCTCCACCCCTCTCTACCAATCCCTCCACTGATCTCCATTCAGTGTCCTCCACCCCTCTCTACCAATCCCCCCACTGATCTCCATTCAGTGTCCTCCACCCCTCTCTACCAATCCCTCCACTGGTCTCCATTCAGTGTCCTCCACCCCTCTCTACCAATCCCTCCACTGGCCTCCATTCAGTGTCCTCCACTCCTCTCTACCAATCCCTCCATTGGCTGCCACTCACCCAACAAATTAAATTCAGAATACTAACAATAAGTTACAAAGCCATCCACAACTCTGCCCCCAGCTACATCACTAACCTAGTCTCAAAATACCAACCTAATCGCCATCTCCGTTCCTCCCAAGATCTCCTGCTCTCTAGCTCCCTCATCACCTCCTCCCATATCCGCCTCCAGGACTTCTCCCGAGCCTCGCCCATCCTCTGGAATTCCCTACCCCAATCTGTCAGAATGTCTCCAAATTTATCCACTTTTAGGCGATCCCTGAAAACTTTCCTCTTCAGAGAAGCCTATCCTGCCTCCATCTAAGAACTGCACTATTTTCTCCATCAGCTCATCCCCCACAGCTATTACCCTTTTGTATCACTTGACCCTCCCCCCTCCTAGATTGTAAGCTCTGAGGATCAGGGCTCTCTGATTCCCCCTGTATTGTAATTGTAATGTCTGCCGCACTGCGTTAACTGTTGGCGCCATATAAATCCTGTATAATATAATAATAATAATCTCCTGTATAATAATAATATATAAATCCTGTATAATATAATAATATATAAATCCTGTATAATATAATAATATATAAATCCTGTATAATATAATAATATATAAATCCTGTATAATATAATAATATATAAATCCTGTATAATATAATAATATATAAATCCTGTATAATATAATAATAATATATAAATCCTGTATAATATAATAATATATAAATCCTGTATAATATAATAATATATAAATCCTGTATAATAATAATAATAATAATCAGTGAAGGCGAAAACGTATTTATTTACAAAGTTTTGTAACTGAAACCAAAAAAATTTTTTTTTATTCTTTTCTTTTTTTCTTTAGCAGAAAATAACCCCCCCCCCCCCCACACACACAGGTGCTCAAATACCACCAAAAGAAATCTCTATTTGTGTGAAGAAAATGATAAATATGTGATATGTGTACGGTGTTGTATGACTGAGTAATTGTCATTCAAAGTGTGACAGCGCTGAAAGATGAACATTGGTCTAGGCAGGAAGGGGGAGGGGAGTGCCCGGTATTGAAGGGGTTAATAATATCCTCTTCATTACATAACAGAACATCTTCCTCAATGCTTAGAGATCCCTCAAACACCAGGGCCCATAGTCATGTATCCGGGTCCTCCAGGGCCCACAGTCATGTATCCGGGTCCTCCAGGGCCCACAGTCATGTATCCGGGTCCTCCAGGGCCCACAGTCATGTATCCGGGTCCTCCAGGGCCATAGTCATGTATCCAGGTCCTCCAGGGCCCACAGTCATGTATCCGGGTCCTCCAGGGCCCACAGTCATGTATCCGGGTCCTCCAGGGCCCACAGTCATGTATCCGGGTCCTCCAGGGCCCACAGTCATGTGTCCGGGTCCTCCAGGGCCCACAGTCATGTATCCGGGTCCTCCAGGGCCCACAGTCATGTGTCCGGGTCCTCCAGGGCCCACAGTCATGTATCCGGGTCCTCCAGGGCCCACAGTCATGTGTCCGGGTCCTCCAGGGCCCACAGTCATGTGTCCGGGTCCTCCAGGGCCCACAGTCATGTATCCGGGTCCTCCAGGGCCCACAGTCATGTATCCAGGTCCTCCAGGGCCCACAGTCATGTATCCGGGTCCTCCAGGGCCCACAGTCATGTATCCGGGTCCTCCAGGGCCCACAGTCATGTATCCGGGTCCTCCAGGGCCCACAGTCATGTGTCCGGGTCCTCCAGGGCCCACAGTCATGTATCCGGGTCCTCCAGGGCCCACAGTCATGTGTCCGGGTCCTCCAGGGCCCACAGTCATGTATCCGGGTCCTCCAGGGCCCACAGTCATGTGTCCGGGTCCTCCAGGGCCCACAGTCATGTGTCCGGGTCCTCCAGGGCCCACAGTCATGTATCCGGGTCCTCCAGGGCCCACAGTCATGTATCCGGGTCCTCCAGGGCCCACAGTCATGTATCCGGGTCCTCCAGGGCCCACAGTCATGTATCCGGGTCCTCCAGGGCCCACAGTCATGTATCCGGGTCCTCCAGGGCCCACAGTCATGTATCCGGGTCCTCCAGGGCCCACAGTCATGTATCCGGGTCCTCCAGGGCCCACAGTCATGTATCCGGGTCCTCCAGGGCCCACAGTCATGTATCCGGGTCCTCCAGGGCCCACAGTCATGTATCCGGGTCCTCCAGGGCCCACAGTCATGTATCCGGGTCCTCCAGGGCCCATAGTCATGTATCCAGGGCCCATAGTCATGTATCCAGGTCCTCCAGGGTTCATAGTCATGTATCCAGGTCCTCCAGGGTTCATAGTCATGTATCCAGGTCCTCCAGGGCCCATAGTCATGTATCCGGGTCCTCCAGGGTTCATAGTCATGTATCCAGGTCCTCCAGGGTTCATAGTCATGTATCCAGGTCCTCCAGGGCCCACAGTCATGTATCCGGGTCCTCCAGGGCCCATAGTCCTGTATCCGGGTCCTCCAGGGTTCATAGTCATGTATCCAGGTCCTCCAGGGCCCATAGTCATGTATCCGGGTCCTCCAGGGTTCATAGTCATGTATCCAGGTCCTCCAGGGTTCATAGTCATGTATCCAGGTCCTCCAGGGTTCATAGTCATGTATCCGGGTCCTCCAGGGCCCATAGTCGTGTATCCGGGTCCTCCAGGGTTCATAGTCATGTATCCGGGTCCTCCAGGGCCCATAGTCATGTATCCGGGTCCTCCAGGGCCCATAGTCGTGTATCCGGGTCCTCCAGGGTTCATAGTCATGTATCCGGGTCCTCCAGGGTTCATAGTCATGTATCCAGGTCCTCCAGGGCCCATAGTCATGTATCCAGGTCCTCCAGGGCCCATAGTCATGTATCCGGGTCCTCCAGGGCCCATAGTCATGTTATCCGGTCCTCCAGGGCCCATAGTCGTGTATCCGGGTCCTCCAGGGCCCATAGTCATGTATCCGGGTCCTCCAGGGCCCATAGTCATGTATCCGGGTCCTCCAGGGCCCATAGTCATGTATCCGGGTCCTCCAGGGTTCATAGTCAGTAGGCAAGAGGCTGCAGTCCCCTTCAGAATCCTCTGTCCCAAGTAAGTTATCACATCCCCCCCCATCCAAAATAGACTAGCAGGTCCCAGACCTCTACCTGAGGGCAGTGTGAACCCACATAGATGGTCAACATGATCTGTCTGGGCTGCATAGAATAGTTGTCATGGGTAGGCGTGGGGCAGAGAATAGTTGTCGTGGGTAGATGTGGAGAAGAGAATAGTTGTCATGGGTAGGTGTGGGGAAGAGAATAGTTGTCATGGGTAGATGTGGGGCAGAGAATAGTTGTCATGGGTAGGCGTGGGGCAGAGAATAGTTGTCGTGGGTAGATGTGGAGAAGAGAATAGTTGTCATGGGTAGGTGTGGGGAAGAGAATAGTTGTCATGGGTAGATGTGGAGAAGAGAATAGTTGTCATGGGTAGGTGTGGGGCAGAGAATAGTTGTCATGGGTAGATGTGGAGAAGAGAATAGTTGTCATGGGTAGATGTGGAGAAGAGAATAGTTGTCATGGGTAGGTGTGGGGAAGAGAATAGTTGTCATGGGTAGGTGTGGGGCAGAGAATAGTTGTCATGGGTAGGTGTGGGGCAGAGAATAGTTGTCATGGGTAGATGTGGAGAAGAGAATAGTTGTCATGGGTAGATGTGGGGCAGAGAATAGTTGTCATGGGTAGATGTGGGGCAGAGAATAGTTGTCATGGGTAGATGTGGGGCAGAGAATAGTTGTCATGGGTAGGCGTGGGGCAGAGAATAGTTGTCATGGGTAGATGTGGAGAAGAGAATAGTTGTCATGGGTAGGTGTGGGGCATAGAATAGTTGTCATGGGTAGATGTGGGGCAGAGAATAGTTGTCATGGGTAGGTGTGGGGCAGAGAATAGTTGTCATGGGTAGGTGTGGGGCAGAGAATAGTTGTCATGGGTAGGCGTGGGGCAGAGAATAGTTGTCATGGGTAGATGTGGAGAAGAGAATAGTTGTCATGGGTAGGCGTGGGGCAGAGAATAGTTGTCATGGGTAGGTGGGGCAGAGAATAGTTGTCATGGGTAGATGTGGAGAAGAGAATAGTTGTCATGGGTAGGCGTGGGGCAGAGAATAGTTGTCATGGGTAGGTGTGGGGCAGAGAATAGTTGTCATGGGTAGGTGTGGAGAAGAGAATAGTTGTCATGGGTAGATGTGGAGAAGAGAATAGTTGTCATGGGTAGGTGGGGCAGAGAATAGTTGTCATGGGTAGGTGTGGAGAAGAGAATAGTTGTCATGGGTAGATGTGGAGAAGAGAATAGTTGTCATGGGTAGGCGTGGGGCAGAGAATAGTTGTCATTGGTAGGCGTGGGGCAGAGAATAGTTGTCATGGGTAGGTGTGGGGCAGAGAATAGTTGTCATGGGTAGATGTGGAGAAGAGAATAGTTGTCATGGGTAGGTGTAGGGCAGAGAATAGTTGTCATGGGTAGATGTGGAGAAGAGAATAGTTGTCATGGGTAGATGTGGGGCAGAGAATAGTTGTCATGGGTAGGCGTGGGGCAGAGAATAGTTGTCATGGGTAGGTGTGGGGCAGAGAATAGTTGTCATGGGTAGATGTGGAGAAGAGAATAGTTGTCATGGGTAGATGTGGGGCAGAGAATAGTTGTCATGGGTAGGCGTGGGGCAGAGAATAGTTGTCATGGGTAGATGTGGGGCAGAGAATAGTTGTCATGGGTAGGTGTGGGGAAGAGAATAGTTGTCATGGGTAGGTGTGGGGCATAGAATAGTTGTCATGGGTAGGTGTGGGGCAGAGAATAGTTGTCATGGGTAGGTGTGGGGCAGAGAATAGTTGTCATGGGTAGGTGTGGGGCAGAGAATAGTTGTCATGGGTAGGTGTGGGGCAGAGAATAGTTGTCATGGGTAGGTGTGGGGCAGAGAATAGTTGTCATGGGTAGGTGTGGGGCAGAGAATAGTTGTCATGGGTAGGTGTGGGGCAGAGAATAGTTGTCATGGGTAGATGTGGAGAAGAGAATAGTTGTCATGGGTAGGTGTAGGGCAGAGAATAGTTGTCATGGGTAGATGTGGAGAAGAGAATAGTTGTCATGGGTAGATGTGGAGAAGAGAATAGTTGTCATGGGTAGGCGTGGGGCAGAGAATAGTTGTCATGGGTAGGCGTGGGGCAGAGAATAGTTGTCATGGGTAGATGTGGGGCAGAGAATAGTTGTCATGGGTAGATGTGGGGCAGAGAATAGTTGTCATGGGTAGGCGTGGGGCAGAGAATAGTTGTCATGGGTAGATGTGGGGAAGAGAATAGTTGTCATGGGTAGGTGTGGGGCATAGAATAGTTGCCATGGGTAGGTGTGGGGCAGAGAATAGTTGTCATGGGTAGGTGTGGGGCAGAGAATAGTTGTCATGGGTAGGTGTGGGGCAGAGAATAGTTGTCATGGGTAGGTGTGGGGCAGAGAATAGTTGTCATGGGTAGGTGTGGGGCAGAGAATAGTTGTCATGGGTAGGTGTGGGGCAGAGAATAGTTGTCATGGGTAGGTGTGGGGCAGAGAATAGTTGTCATGGGTAGGTGTGGGGCAGGTCGTGGAATCTCTGCCTTGTTGCCAGTGCTTCAGCTGGGAGTTCAAGCTTCTCTGCATTGGCCTGTTGCTAAGGGCTGTCCACCCTGGCTCCCTGGAGCTCCAGAAGTGCTGAGGGTACTCGGCAGAGGTCAGCGGCGCTCTGCCCATGATACCAGCTCTTCTGCTGGAGGCTCACCAGGTTGTTCCACCTCAGAAGAAAAGTCTATTAAATCCCCTATCTCTGGTAGCAGGGGATAGAGGTTCACTGTCCCTGGATCCGCAGAACCAGTGAAAGTGCTGGGCAGAGGTTGGCACCAATCTGCCCCAATGCCAGTACTTCAGTTGAAAGTTCAGTAAATGTTACATTCTCTGATGAGAAGTCTAATAAATCCATACATTCTATGGCTGGGGAATGAGGATGGCTTCCTCTCCTCCCTGATCCTTGAACAGCAAATGGGAAGATGAGCCGGCTGCTCCATCTCCTGTACCTTTACTTGGCTGCTGGACAGGCACATTCCTCCATCCAAGATCATCCAATGCAGAAACAGGATCGTCAAGGTCAGTCAGCACTTGCTGCATCCACCATAAGACCTCCGTGTCCATAGCTGCGGGGGCAGGTTGGCAAAGCACACTATTACTCTGCCACATTGTCAACTCTTCAGCCAGGATTTCGGAGATGTCAACTGGTATTTCCTGATAGTCCCAGGCAAAGGGAGCCCAGCCCCGGCACTGAGCAGAGTCTAGCAGCCGTATATAGGCGATCTCCAGCTCCCATTCCTGATTGGCTAGAAACTCTATATCTTCCAGTGCCCAGGAATCTTCTGAAACATTCAGCATCCGTTCTCTGTATTCCGAGATTTCTTCCAAACGCCATTCCAAATCGCTCCCAAAGTCAGGGTCCTGTGACAGCCTCTCTAATAACAGCCCCAGGCCGCCGTAGCCAAAGCCTTCTGTTGGGATGTCATCCACGGCACACTTGGGTTACATACCAGCGGAGGTCTCTGTAGCTCTTGTCCAACCGCATCTCCACCTAGACCAGCCTGGTTAACTCAGCTTTCCGTTCCTTACCGTTCGTACTGCGACCAGTACCTTTCCTGGATGGAGGGGAGAACTTTTCTCTGGTGTCGCTATTCACGGGCTAGCTCTTCCTTCCAGAATTCCCAACGAATAGAATCGAACCATCCCAGCAGGACCTGCTTTGATACTGGTCCTCTATGCTGGATCTCTCGCAACCTCCTTCCAAATTCCTCTTCCATGGCGGGTGGTATCTGTACCTCTCCTCTCCTGGTATCTGTACCTCTCCTCTCCTGGTATCTGTACCTCTCCTCTCCTCTCCTGGTATCTGTACCTCTCCTCTCCTGGTATCTGTACCTCTCCTCTCCTCTCCTGGTATCTGTACCTCTCCTCTCCTCTCCTGGTATCTGTACCTCTCCTCTCCTCTCCTGGTATCTGTACCTCTCCTCTCCTGGTATCTGTACCTCTCCTCTCCTGGTATCTGTACCTCTCCTCTCCTCTCCTGGTATCTGTACCTCTCCTCTCCTGGTATCTGTACCTCTCCTCTCCTGGTATCTGTACCTCTCCTCTCCTGGTATCTGTACCTCTCCTCTCCTCTCCTCTCCTCTCCTCTCCTGGTATCTGTACCTCTCCTCTCCTCTCCTGGTATCTGTACCTCTCCTCTCCTCTCCTGGTATCTGTACCTCTCCTCTCCTCTCCTGGTATCTGTACCTCTCCTCTCCTGGTATCTGTACCTCTCCTCTCCTCTCCTGGTATCTGTACCTCTCCTCTCCTCTCCTCTCCTCTCCTGGTATCTGTACCTCTCCTCTCCTCTCTTCTCCTGCTATCTGTACTTCTCCTCTCCTCTCTTCTCCTGGTATCTCTACCTCTCTTCTCCTGGTATCTGTACCTCTCCTCTCCTGGTATCTGTACCTCTCCTCTCCTGGTATCTGTACCTCTCCTCTCATGCTTGGGTGCTTCCGTCAAGATACAGCTGTCTCCATTCTGGAACCAGGTTCCAAGTGTTCTAGCTAAATATTGCACCCAAAAACTAGACGATACTAGCTTAGGTGCAAACTGGAACTGTCTTTAGTGTAAATTTACATATATATACCACACAAGATCAGATAAGAGCCCAATCATTACAGCACAGAGGGCGCAGGCAAAGGGTTGCAGGCAGAGAGGGTGCAGGCAGAGAGGGAGCAGGCAAAGGGTTGCAGGCAGAGGGGGGGCAGGCAAAGGGTTGCAGGCAGAGAGGGCGCAGGCAAAGGGTTGCAGGCAGAGAGGGCGCAGGCAAAGGTTTGCAGGCAGAGAGGGCGCAGGCAGAGAGGGAGCAGGCAAAGGGTTGCAGGCAGAGGGGGGGCAGGCAAAGGGTTGCAGGCAGAGGGGGCGCAGGCAAAGGGTTGCAGGCAGAGAGGGCGCAGGCAAAGGTTTGCAGGCAGAGAGGGCGCAGGCAGAGAGGGAGCAGGCAAAGGGTTGCAGGCAGAGGGGGGGCAGGCAAAGGGTTGCAGGCAGAGAGGGCGCAGGCAAAGGGTTGCAGGCAGAGAGGGCACAGGCAAAGGGTTGCAGGCAGAGAGGGCACAGGCAAAGGGTTGCAGGCAGAGGGGGCGCAGGCAAAGGGTTGCAGGCAGAGAGGGCGCAGGCAAAGGGTTGCAGGCAGAGGGGGGGCAGGCAAAGGGTTGCAGGCAGAGGGGGCGCAGGCAAAGGGTTGCAGGCAGAGAGGGCACAGGCAAAGGGTTGCAGGCAGAGAGGGCACAGGCAAAGGGTTGCAGGCAGAGGGGGCGCAGGCAAAGGGTTGCAGGCAGAGAGGGCGCAGGCAAAGGGTTGCAGGCAGAGGGGGCGCAGGCAAAGGGTTGCAGGCAGAGAGGGCGCAGGCAAAGGGTTGCAGGCAGAGGGGGCGCAGGCAGAGAGGGCGCAGGCAAAGGGTTGCAGGCAGAGAGGGCGCAGGCAAAGGGTTGCAGGCAGAAGGACGATTGGTAATGGGTGGCAGAGGAAGATCCTGGAGGCTGCCCTCAGTCTGGGGTCCTCATAGCACATCTGGGGGGGGTGGGGGTTGGGTGCAGAAGATACCTGGATTGGGGAAACAGTTCCATTGTATTTATACTCGAGCGGGGACATGATCTCAGACTGGCACCCCACTCCCAGGAGATAGGGGGTGGGGGGATCTGTGTGTGCTGGGCCAGGTGTCGGCTGCATGACTCCACACATGAATGTGGTGTTGAGGGTTAGGGGACATGCAAGGAGCAAAGGAGGAAGCCGGGGTGCTGCAACACCCCCATTAGCCCCTCCCCCCAATATCTCCCCCTTACCTCCTCCCACAATCACCAGTCTTACCTCCCCCTCCTCACATTATCCCCACCCCCCACTATCAGCCCACCTTACCCCCCTCACCCAACAGGGTTATGATGAGGGGTGCTCTAGTCCTGAGCGTTGTCTTCTCTGTATTATGGAGGGGGTGGGGTGGGGCTTTGGTAGTCCATCTGTATCTGGAGATGAGGGGCGTGTCTCTAATCCTGATCCTTCTCATTCCAGATGTCTCTGCTGGCAGAATTCGGTGAGGTGGAGGATTCGGACCTCCTGGACTTCCTCCTGAGTGACGTGTTTCCAGTGATCCCGGAGGATTATGGGAAGGATTGGGCTGTGGGGGAAACGGAGGTGAGAGATCTGGTGATGAGTTCCTCTGTGGAGTTTCAACGCCTCCTATTGGTGGAAGTTTTGTGGTGACTGGCGTCCATCTTGTTTTTTAGGGATTCTGTGACTCGGCGGTGGAGGGATTCCTGACGGAGCTCCTGGGCAGCCCTCTGTGTGAGGATCCGGCCTCCCCTCCAGCCAGTGACAGCGGGATATCGGAGGGTCAGGCAGGTCTCCTGTCTCCAGAGAACTGGGAGTCGTCTCCACCGCACAGCCCCCGCATTGTACAGAGCGATCACAACTACTCCATGCTACAGGAGGACGGTGGAGACTTACAGAGTGTGCGATCCGAGACCTGCGAGGGAGATGTCTTCATAGACTTGGGTAAGACCTGGCCTCCGATCTCACTGGAGGAACCATCCATAGATAGGCCCGTATGGACTCCCATCTCACTGGAGGAACCATCCATAGATAGGCCCATATGGACTCTGATCTCACCGGAGGACCCATCTATAGATAGACCCATATAGACTCCGATCTCACCGAAGGAACCATCCATAGGTAGACCCATATGAATGCCTATCTCACCGGAGGAACCATCCATAAATAGACCCATATGGACTCCCATCTCACCGGAGGAACCATACATAGATAGACCCATATGGACTCCCATCTCACCGGAGGAACCATCCATAGATAGACCCATATGGACTCCCATCTCACCGGAGGAACCATCCATAGATAGACCCATATGGACTCCCATCTCACCGGAGGAACCATCCATAGATAGACCCATATGGACTCCCATCTCACCGGAGGAACCATCCATAGATAGACCCATATGGACTCCCATCTCACCAGAGGAACCATCCATAGGTAGATCCGTATGGTCTCCGATCTCACCGAAGGAACCATCCATAGGTAGATCCATATGGACTCCGATCTCACCGGAGGAACCATCCATAAATAGACACATATGGACTCCGATCTCACTGGAGGAACCATCTATAGATAGACCCATATAGACTCCGATCTCACCAAAGGAACCATCCATAGGTAGACCCATATGGACAACTCCCTATAGCCTTCATTTCCTCCTCCAGCTCTGGTCCTCCATGTTTCTCTCTCTGTAGAGTCCTCACCTGAACCTCTCCAGTCTTCCAGATCTGCTCCCCCATGTTCCTTCACTGATGAGAGTCAGTCTCGTGTTTCAGGATTAGGAACCAGTTTTATTGTCCCTCAACTACCAATAAGATTCTAACCAATCTCAGAATTGACATCTGGAATCTCAATTCTGGATTGTGATTGGTGGTTGAGGGACAATGGGGGCAGTACGGACAGTCCTGACTTCTGACTCTCTCTGGTAATGTGTTATGGAAGATTGAACTCCTCTTCTTCCTGTAGATGTATGTGTGGAGCCATGTGATTCGGACATCCTGGATCCCATCTCACTGTGTATGGAGGAAGAGGAGGATGAGGATGACTCTGTCTACTTCCAGACCTCGGTATGTACACTCGTAGGGCTGGGTGCAGCAAGGGTGTGGCACAGTGCGGGGTGAGCGAAGGGCGTAGTGCAGGGTGCGACAAGGGCATAGGGCGTGGTGAGGGAAAGGTGAAGGGTGGGGTGGGGGAAGGTTGTCCTGTAGATTCTTCACTGACTATTTCTGGTTTTCAGTCACTTCAACTGTCTGAGGAAGAGACCCGCCTACTGAAGAAGGAAGGAATCGTCTTACCCCAGCACCTCCCCCTCACCAAGGTCTGACCAGATCCAGCTTCTCCACCTATGAGAGTCTTCTCCTCCCCCTCTCCACCTATGAGAGTCTTCTCCTCCCCCTCTCCACCTATCAGAGTCTTCTCCTCCCCCTCTCCACCTATCAGAGTCTTCTCCTCCCCCTCTCCACCTATCAGAGTCTTCTCCTCCCCCTCTCCACCTATGAGAGCCTTCTCCTCCCCCTCTCCACCTATCAGAGTCTTCTCCTCCCCCTCTCCACCTATCAGAGTCTTCTCCTCCCCATCTCCACCTATCAGAGTCTTCTCCTTCTCCTCACACCTGATGACTTCATTTCCATTATCTCCTGCCTGGCCCCCAGCACCATGAGAAGTGTTCCTGGCACACTGAGCATCTCCAGAACTGGTCCAAACCTTTTATTTAGCCATCACATCATAATTCCAGAAGCAACCAGCCACACGGGACCCTTTATCAGTGTTACCTGTGACGTGACATTCCTGATGAAGGGTCCTGTGCGGCATGGAAATGTGGCTTCTGAAATTATGATGTGATGGCTGAATGAACTTTGGACCTGTTCTGGAGATGCTCGGTGTGCCAGGGACATACATCTCACTTTGAAGCCCTTCCATTTCCAGCCGGTGATCACTGCAACACCGACATCCCACCATCCTTCACCTGTCACCCGATGAGGATACAGGGAAGTAACGTAATTCTCTATGATTACAGACAGAGGAACGCGCCCTGAAACGTGTCCGCAGGAAGATCCGGAACAAGCGATCCGCACAGGAGAGCCGCAAGAAGAAGAAGGAATACGTGGACGGCCTGGAGAACCGGTGAGTGTTCTATATACTGTCTGTAGTCTGCATGGTGACCGGACTGACTGTCTCTATGGTAACCTTATACACAGCTCATACGTGTCTACATGGGGGGTTGGAGTGTAAGCCATTATATAATCCTCTATTCTGCCCCCTATAGGGTGACGGAGTGTACAGCTCATAATCAGGTTCTTCAGAAGAAGGTTCAGCAGCTGCAGAAACAGAACATGTGAGTCCATTACCCCAAATTCTTCTCTCTATCTATCTATCTATCGATCTAATATATATATATATAATGTAGAGATGGTGTAATCATCCCATGTACTGGCAGTAGTGATGTCACTGTGTACATATCATTGGCTCTGATCACATGACATCACACAGCCAGCAATGTTCTCTCTGATGGGTCACATGACCTCTGTAGGGTGTAATAACGGGCGTATGTCTGATATGAAGCTTCTGTTTTTAGGTCCTTACTACAGCAACTGAGAAACCTGCAGGCACTTGTGAGTCAAACCGGCGCCAAAACCACCGCTGCCAGCACCTGCGTCATGGTGAGTGTGTGTAAACCTCTGTACCTGTGTGTGAGTGTCACCTGTGTCATAGTGTGTGTCTGCCATGTGTCCGCTCCACTCATATCTGTGTCTCCCGGCAGGTCTTGGCTCTCTCCTTCTGCCTCATCCTCTTCCCCAGTCTCTATCCATTTGGGACGAACATTGGACACCAGAGCCATCGTGGAGGTAAGTGTTTTGCTATGTGTTCCCGGGCCATTGAGATGTAGATGGCGGCCAGGACACCTCCTCCATTGAGGTGTAGACAATGGCCAGGACACCTACTCCAATGAGGTGTAGACGGTGGCCAGGACACCTCCTCCTCCATTGAGGTGCAGACGGTGGCCAGGACACCTCCCCCTCCTCCTCCATTTGGGTGTGGAAGGTGGCCAGGACACCTCCTTCTCCATTGAGGTGTAGACGGTGGCCAGGACACCTCCTTCTCCATTGAGGTGTAGATGGTGGCCAGGACACCTCCTTCTCCATTGAGGTGTAGATGGTGGCCAGGACACCTCCTTCTCCATTGAGGTGTAGATGGTGGCCAGGACACCTCCTCCTCCTCCACTGAGGTGTAGACGGTGGCCAGGACACCTCCCCCTCCTCCTCCATTTGGGTGTAGATGGTGGCCAGGACACCTCCCCCTCCTCCTCCATTTGGGTGTAGAAGGTGGCCAGGACACCTCCTCCTTCTCCTCCTCCATTGAGGTGTAGATGGTGGCCAGGACACCTCCTCCTCATCCATTGAGGTGTAGATGGTGGCCAGGACACCTCCTGATCCTCTTTTTGGGTGTAGACGATGGCCAGGACACCTCCTCCATTGAGGTTTAGATGGTGGCCAGGACACGCCCTCCTCCTCCATTGAGGTGTAGATGGTGGCCAGGACATACCCTCATCCTCCATTGAGGTGTAGACGGTGGCCAGGACACCACCTCCTCCTCCTCCATTGAGGTGTAGATGGTGGCCAGGACATACCCTCATCCTCCATTGAGGTGTAGACGGTGGCCAGGACACCACCTCCTCCTCCTCCATTGAGGTGTAGATGGTGGCCAGGACATACCCTCATCCTCCATTGAGGTGTAGACGGTGGCCAGGACACCACCTCCTCCTCCTCCATTGAGGTGTAGACGGTGGCCAGGACACCACCTCCTCCTCCATTGAGGTGTAGACGGTGGCCAGGACACCACCTCCTCGTCCTTCTCCATTGAGATGTAGACGGTGGCCAGGACACCTCCTCCATTGAGGTGTAGACGGTGGCCAGGACACCTCCTCCATTGAGGTGTAGACGGTGGCCAGGACACCTCCTCCATTGAGGTGTAGACGGTGGCCAGGACACCTCCTCCATTGAGGTGTAGACAGTGGCCAGGACACCTCCTCCATTGAAGTGTAGACGGTGGCCAGGACACCTCCTCCATTGAGGTGTAGACGGTGGCCAGGACACCTCCTCCATTGAGGTGTAGACGGTGGCCAGGACACCTCCTCCATTGAGGTGTAGACAGTGGCCAGGACACCTCCTCCTCCATTGAGGTGTAGACGGTGGCCAGGACACCTCCTCCACTGAGGTGTAGACGGTGGCCAGGACACCTCCTCCACTGAGGTGTAGACGGTGGCCAGGACACCTCCTCCACTGAGGTGTAGACGGTGGCCAGGACACCTCCTCCACTGAGGTGTAGACGGTGGCCAGGACACCTCCTCCACTGAGGTGTAGACGGTGGCCAGGACACCTCCTCCACTGAGGTGTAGACGGTGGCCAGGACACCTCCTCCACTGAGGTGTAGACGGTGGCCAGGACACCTCCTCCACTGAGGTGTAGACGGTGGCCAGGACACCTCCTCCACTGAGGTGTAGACGGTGGCCAGGACACCTCCTCCACTGAGGTGTAGACGGTGGCCAGGACACCTCCTCCACTGAGGTGTAGACGGTGGCCAGGACACCTCCTCCACTGAGGTGTAGACGGTGGCCAGGACACCTCCTCCATTGAGGTGTAGACGGTGGCCAGGACACCTCCTCCATTGAGGTGTAGACGGCCAGGACACCTCCTCCATTGAGGTGTAGACGGTGGCCAGGACACCTCCTCCATTGAGGTGTAGACGGTGGCCAGGACACCTCCTCCATTGAGGTGTAGACGGTGGCCAGGACACCTCCTCCATTGAGGTGTAGACGGTGGCCAGGACACCTCCTCCTCATCCATTGAGGTGTAGATGGTGGCCAGGACACCTCCTCCTCCTCTATTTGGGTGTAGACGGTGGCCAGGACACCTCCTCCATTGAGGTTTAGATGGTGGTCAGGACATACCCTCATCCTCCATTGAGGTGTAGATGGTGGCCAGGGCACGTCCTCCTCCTCATCCTCCATTGAGGTGTAGATGGTGGCCAGGACAGGCCCTCCTCCTTCTCCATTAAAGTCTATGGAGTCTAATCCAGCGTCTCTGTGATCTGAATATTGGAGAGCTCCAAGCTCTCGCCTGGACTGATTTCTGGCCTCTCCGATACCCAGCTTCCACTATGCTTAAAGTGCCAAAATGTGCACTAAAAACCACGCCAAAATGCATGCTAAAAAGAGATCCAGCAGTGGGTTACCATAGAGCTGGCCATAAACCAGATGGTCCCTGGCCATCTCTATAATCCTGGGAGGCCGGAAGTGACTTCATGGCGTCACTTCCTGTTAGGACAGATGTAAACACCGCCATTTTTTTCCCCTAGAAAGTGGAGATCAATGAGGAGAGATGTGAGGTATTATTGACCTCATATCTCTCCATAAAGAGGACCTGTCATCCTTATTTCTATTACAAGGGATGTCTCCATTTCTTAGTGAATATAAAAAATTAAAGCGACAGCTTAAAAAAAAAAAGGTGTAAAAAAATTAAATATATAAAAAAAATAAAAAATGTTAAAGCTTCCCCGTCCCCTCGTGCTCGCACGCAGAAAGGAACACGTAGTAAACAGTGGTGGCACCACACTAGCACTAGACCTCCTCGGTAACTCTAAACTGATAACCTGTAAAAATTTTAAAGCGTCGCCTATAGATACTTTTACGTATCATATTTTGGCGCCTTTCCACAGGCGTGTGCAATTTTAAAGTGTGAGATGTTTGGTATCTATTTACTCGGCATAACATCATCTTTTTTCGGTGTAGACGGTGGCCAGGACACCTCCCCCTCCTCCTCCATTTGGGTGTAGAAGGTGGCCAGGACACCTCCTCCATTGAGGTGTAGACGGTGGCCAGGACACCTCCTTCTCCATTGAGGTGTAGATGGTGGCCAGGACACCACCTCCTCCTCCACTGAGGTGTAGACGGTCGCCAGGACACCACCTCCTCCTCCATTGAGATGTAGATGGTGGCCAGGACACCTCCTCCTTCTCCATTGAGGTGTAGACGGTGGCCAGGACACCTCCTCCTCCATTGAGGTGTAGATGGTGGCCAGGACACCTCCTCCTCCTCCACTGAGGTGTAGACGGTGGCCAGGACACCACCTCCTCCTCCATTGAGATGTAGACGGTGGCCAGGACACCTCCTCCATTGAGGTGTAGACGGTGGCCAGGACACCTCCTCCTCCTCCATTGAGGTGTAGACGGTGGCCAGGACACCTCCTCCATTGAGGTGCAGACATCATCTTTTTTAGTTTACCAAAAAATTGGGTATTTTTTTTTTTTGCATTAAAATTCATTAAAGTCTATTTTTTTCTCGAATTATTTGAAAGATTACTACGCAAATACAGTGTGACATAAAAAAATTGCAACAACTGCCATTTTATTCTTTAGGGTCTCTGCTTTAAAAAAGATATATACTGTATAATGTTTGGGGGTTCTAAGTAATTTTCTAGAAAAAAAAAATGAAGATTTTAACATGTAGGAGAGAAGTGTCAGAATTGGCCCGGTAGGGAAGTGGTTAAACTCAGCTGCAATGTTATCTCACCATGTATTGCGAGATCGCAGGCAGCCCCTCCCCTTCTGCAAAGATCTCAGCCGTTCTCACAGGATAAATATGTCCTCTCCTTCTTTTTCTGAGAACCGAAGTTCCCAACTTCATACACAGGAAGTCAGCAGAGATGATTTTTCTCTGAGAACGGAATTGAGAAAAAATGTAGACCTTTGCCCATGTTTGTAGGACATCCATGGGGTTCTCGGGAACCTTTGCCCATGTTTGTAGGTTATCCATGGGGTTCTCGGGAACCTTTGCCCATATTTGTAGGACATCCATGGGGTTCTCAGGAACCTTTGCCCATGTTTGTAGGACATCCATGGGGTTCTCGGGAACCTTTGCCCATGTTTGTAGGACATCCATGAGGTTCTCGGGAACCTTTGCCCTTGTTTGTAGGACATCCATGGGGTTCTCGGGAACCTTTGCCCTTGTTTGTAGGACATCCATGGGGTTCTCAGGAACCTTTGCCCATGTTTGTAGGACATCCATGGGGTTCTCGGGAACCTTTGCCCATGTTTGTAGGACATCCATGGGGTTCTCGGGAACCTTTGCCCATGTTTGTAGGACATCCATGGGGTTCTCCGGAACCGAAACGATACCGGAAATGACAGTTTTTTAAAAAAAAATTATATTTTTAAATACAATTGTATTATATTCAACTTTTTAATTAATATCATAAATTTAAATTAATATGAATTTAATGTTGGCCATTATTGGCACCTTTAGTGCAAGAAAGGTCAAGAAAAATTCAGTCTGCAGCCTCTCACCATCTCTTGTATCATGTCCTCAGCCTCTCACCATCTCTTGTATCATGTCCCCAGTCTCTGACCATCTCTTGTATCATGTCCACAGTCTCTGACCATCTCTTGTATCATGTCCTCAGCCTCTCACCATCTCATGTATCATGTCCTCAGTCTCTGATCATCTCTTGTATCATGTCCTCAGCCTCTCACCATCTCATGTATCATGTCCTCAGCCTCTCACCATCTCTTGTATCATGTCCTCAGTCTCTGATCATTTCTTGTATCATGTCCTCAGCCTCTCACCATCTCTTGTATCATGTCCTCAGTCTCTGACCATCTCTTGTATCAAGTCCTCATGCTCTAATCATCTCTCGTATCGTCCCCAGTCTCTAACCATCCCTTGTATCATGTCCCCAGTCTCTGATCATCTCTTGTATCATGGCCTCCGCCTCTCATCATCTCTTGTATCATGTCCTCAGTCTCTGACCATCTCTTGTATCATGTCCTCCGCCTCTCACCATCTCATGTATCATGTCCTCAGCCTCTCACCATCTCTTGTATCATGTTCTCAGCCTCTCACCATCTCTTGTATCATGTCCTCAGCCTCTCACCATCTCATGTATCATGTTCTCAGCCTCTCACCATCTCTTGTATCATGTCCTCAGCCTCTCACCATCTCATGTATCATGTCCTCAGTCTCTGACCATCTCTTGTATCATGTCCTCAGTCTCTGACCATCTCTTGTATCATGTCCTCAGCCTCTCACCATCTCTTGTATCATGTTCTCAGCCTCTCACCATCTCTTGTATCATGTCCTCAGCCTCTCACCATCTCATGTATCATGTTCTCAGTCTCTGACCATCTCTTGTATCATGTCCTCAGCCTCTCACCATCTCATGTATCATGTCCTCAGTCTCTGACCATCTCTTGTATCATGTTCTCAGCCTCTCACCATCTCTTGTATCATGTCCTCAGCCTCTCACCATCTCATGTATCATGTTCTCAGCCTCTCACCATCTCTTGCATCATATCCTCAGTCTCTGACCATCTCTTGTATCATGTCCTCAGTCTCTGACCATCTCTTGGATCATGTCCTCAGCCTCTCACCATCTCTTGTATCATGTCTGCAATCTCTTACTTAAATACACTGCTAATAGTATTAGCAAAATTTCAGTTTGGTGCACCTCTAGCAGACATGATACAGGAGATGGTCAGAGGCTGCAGACATGTTACAAGAGATCAATGCAGCTTCACCAGTACCTGTCCAATGCAGCCTACCAGTCAGATGCAGCAGCCTGCCTGTGCCCATCATGTACAGCCTACCAGTGCCCATGAAATACAGCCTGCCAGTGTCCGATAGCGCAATGTCACGCTGTGTCAGAGCTGGATTTGAATCGCCGTGCAGCCACTATAACGATGTCGATATACGATATGACGGGAACCCGGCGGGACGGCCCCGCCTCTTTTTCAGCTTCATTATCGGCACTTTTTTTCTTTCGGCCGCCTGCCGAAAACCCAATTTCCGGCCGATATGTTTCAGCGCACCACTAGTTCTCGGGAACCTTTGTCCATGTTTGTAGGACATACATGGGGTTCTCGGGAACCCTTGTCCATGTTTGTAGGGCATCCATCGGGTTCTTGGGAACCTTTGCCCATGTTTGTAGGACATCCATGGGGGTCTCGGGAACCTTTGTCCATGTTTGTAGGACATCCATGGGGTTCTAGGGAACCTTTGTCCATGTTTGTAGGACATCCATGGGGTTCTCGGGAACCTTTGTCCATGTTTGTAGGACATCCATGGGGTTCTAGGGAACCTTTGTCCATGTTTGGAGGACATCCATGGGGTTCTCGGGAACCTTCGTCCATGTTTGTAGGACATCCATGGGGTTCTCGGGAACCTTTGTCCATGTTTGTAGGACATCCATGGGGTTCTCGGCACCTCCCAGTCACATTGATGGTTTTGTCTTCTTCACATTTTTGGTATTGTTTTGTTTTTCAGTTGTTTCTCGTCAGCTGCGAAACCTCCACTCCGATCTCCCCATTGTCGGTCCACCTGGTTCGGATGAAGCTGTGGAGACGCTTGCCGAAGTTGTTTTGGAGAAAAGCCCAGTGGGGCCACCCCAGGATGACTCTCTGCTGGACCTCTCACGTCAGGAGCTCCACCTGGACCCCTCCCTGCAGGGAGCTCAGAATGACACCCCCGAGGTTCAAGATGTTGGAACCGCAGAATCCAAACCTTCCATTAACAGTAATTCCTCCTCCGACCTCCCCAAACAGACACAGCCAGTGGAAGGACAGCCCGACCCCCGACCTGGCGGAGAATTGTCTGGTCCGTCAGAAATGCTGCACGTCATGCCGGACAAATCCAACTGGCTGGATAAAACTCGAAGCGTCATCATCACCCCGCACCATTCAGATGAAATGTAATGGCTGCGTGCCTTGTGTATATAGACTGCATTTCCCATTATTATGGAGCTGGGCCAGCAATCCCACACCCCCATAGGGTGAAAAGAGACACTTGGGAGGACTGTGTGCTTCTTGGGGTGTATAGAGAGATATACAAGTCCTACATTATTCAGAAATTTCCCATTTATTACGGAGCTGGGTCAAGGGGGCCTGGGGTCCCTCAGCACTGATGAAGGTGATAGAGAGGCACTTAGGAGGACTGTGTGCTTCTCGGGTTGTAAATATAGATACAAATGTCCTGTATTGTTCAGATTCCTCAATATTATGGAGCTGGGTCGGGGTCCCTCAGCACTAGACTGGGTAATAGAAGGCACTTAGGAGGACTCTGTGATTCTCGGGGTGTATATATAAGTCCTTTATCATTATTCAGAGATTTCCAATTATTATGGAGCTGGGCCAGGGGTCCCTCAGGGGTAACAAGAGGCACTTAGCAGGTCCATGTTATTCTCTGGGTGTATAGAGATATATGAGCTGCACTGAGACTTTATGTAGATATTTACGTATGTTCTGTCATGTCTGAATTGAATAAACTTTACTGGAACTGTCCATTGTCATCACTGAAACGTCATATCTTTGGTCCAGTATATAGGCCATACATCCGACCCATCTCCAATATTCCCCAATGTGTGGAATAACCTACGAATAATGGAGCGCTTCAGGAATGCAATTATTTGTTTCTGTCCTTGGCCAGCCCCCACCCCTGCCGCCCACCCCACCCTCCTCCTAAATTCCACTAAAAAATATGGCCAGCCCCTGCTGAACCTGCAGCGTATGGTCACTTCCATGTTCGGTTGTGGGAATACTCCACCATGGAGCAATCTTGGGGGTTGTGGGAATAGTCCACCATGGAGCAATCTTGGGGGTTGTGGGAATAGTCCACCATGGAGCAATCTTGGGATTTGTGGGAATACTCCACCATGGAGCAATCTTGGGGGTTGTGGGAATAGTCCACCATGGAGCGATCTTGAGGGTTGTGGGAATACTCCACCATGGAGCGATCTTGGGGGTTGTGGGAATAGTCCACCATGGAGCGATCTTGAGGGTTGTGGGAATACTCCACCATGGAGCGATCTTGGGGGTTGTGGGAATAGTCCACCATGGAGCGATCTTGGGGGTTGTGGGAATACTCCACCATGGAGCGATCTTGGGGGTTGTGGGAATACTCCACCATGGAGCAATCTTGGGGGTTGTGGGAATAGTTCACCATGGAGCGATCTTGAGGGTTGTGGGAATACTCCACCATGGAGCAATCTTGGGGGTTGTGGGAATAGTCCACCATGGAGCAATCTTGGGGATTGTGGGAATACTCCACCATGGAGCGATCTTGGGGGTTGTGGGAATACTCCACCATGGAGCAATCTTGGGGGTTGTGGGAATACTCCACCATGGAGCAATCTTGGGGGTTGTGGGAATAGTCCACCATGGAGCGATCTTGGGGGTTGTGGGAATACTCCACCATCCACCATGGAGCAACCTTGAGGGTTGTGGATGTACTGGATTTTTTTATAAGCTTCGTCTATAAGCAAATAATTCCGTTGCGCTGAATAGCACAATCATAGCTCTCATGTATAATGCCGGGAAAGCGTGCTTGTATCTCCCAAGTAACACAGACAGATGCTGGTATCACGTTGAGCTTAGAAAGTCTTGACTTACAATGGCAAGTCGTGTTTATTTATAGTGTAACACAGGGATAACAAAAGAGGGTGGTGGCTTCCCAATCAGCCAGTTAGACACTTGTATACCATCAAACGAACCAATCACACATGCAGAGGCGGCTCTTTAATTAGGCAAATTAGGCGATCGCTTAAGGCCTCGCACTTACAGGTGCCTCGCGACCGCCTAATTTGCCTACTAAAGGAAGGGGAGAACTGGCGTAATGTGGGCGGTGGACCCGCGCTGTCCCTGGGTCCGATGCCACAGCCGGCTGTGGGAGTCGGGACACTACTGGCAGCGCTGCCTGCCTGCACTGAACAGTGAGGGGGATCGCTGCAGCGGAGAACAATTACAGGAACCATGCCCTGCTGTATCTGTGTCCGTCCAGCAGCTGAAAGCTCTAAGACCCGCCCCCCCTCCCCGCTGGTCGCTGGTCGGACACAGATACAAGGCACCATGGTTCCTGAATTGTTCCCCGGCAGACTCGTCCCGTGTCAGGTGGAGTTTTCTTCTCTGCTCGACACATCACATCGAGTGCTGTTGATAAAGAGAACAGGACCTGCGGGCGGAGGTAGCAGGACTCGGGAGCCCTGGAAGAAGTACACGCACGGTGAGTAGAGGGCTGTGTGTGATAGAGGCGGAGGCTGGGCTGGACTACGGAACTACAATCTCGAGCAATGTCTATGGAGGAGGAGCACTTAGTATGAGGCTGGAGGTGAAAGCATGGTGTATCAGTCCCACTTGTAGTGTAGGTGAGATCACGTGTGTCTGGATGGCAAGAGGAGGAGGAGCTCAGAACACCCTGATATATATCTGCAATCAGTGGTGGCTGGTGTTTTCTTTGGGGGGGGCGGCAGCCCCTCCCCCTTTTCTCCTTCTACCTACCCTCCCCTCTGCCCTCTAACCCACCTATCCCTCCCCCCATTATTTCCATCACCCCTCCCTTTCTCTTTTCTCCTCCTTCCCCCCTCCTCTCTCTCCCCCTCCCTCTCTCTATCATTCCCCCCATGTCCTCCGTTTTCTTCCCCTCTGTCCTTTCTGCCTTCCTCCCCCTGTCCACTCTCTCCTCTCCCCTCCCTCTTTCTATCCTCCCTCCCTCTGTCCACACTCTCCTCTCCCCCCTCCATCCTCTTTCCCTTCCCTCCCTTTCTTTGTCCCCCCCATTCTCTCTCTACCCTTTCTCCCCCCCTCCCTCTCTCTATCCTCTCCCCCTCCCTCTGTCCACTTTCTTCTCCCCCCACTCTCTATCCTGTCCCCCCCTCTATCTTCCCTCCCCCTCCCCCTCTCTGTCCTCTCTCTTTCTCTCTCTGCCCCCCCCCATTCTCCCACCCCCTCCCTCTCTGTCCTCTCTCCATCCCTTCTCTGCCCCCTCCCCCGTCCTTTCTCCCCATTCCCTCTCTATGTTCTCTCTCCCCCTCCTTCTGTCTTCTTTTCCCTAACCATATCCTCTCTACTCCCCTTCCTCTGTCCTCTCCCCCTCCCTCCTCCTCGGTCATGAATTGTGTAAAGACCACAGACCTCTACACAGGAAGCATGGGGCCTCATGGGCACTATGAACAGCGAGGTCCAGAGGGGTGGCCAGGATACTTGGAGTTAGTTCAGCTTTTCATTTTTTGTGAAAAGCTGAACTTACCCTTTAAGCCTTCCAAACTATCTCAGGGCATAAAAGAGGCCCTATAGGTGCTGCATTCCTCTTACCTACCTGGTAGGAACATTCAGGAGACCTGAGTCCCCAAAAACTCTATCATATACAGATCTAGGCCAGCCAGAGGAAGTGGTAAG
This sequence comes from Aquarana catesbeiana, assembly GCF_042186555.1. NCBI lineage: Eukaryota > Metazoa > Chordata > Amphibia > Anura > Ranidae > Aquarana > Aquarana catesbeiana. Next base: position 990,381,094 of record NC_133324.1, on the reverse strand, counting down.
GCTCCAATGGTTGTTATTGGCTTATAACTTTGATGGATGGCCTCCCTTACCAGTAGGTTGGAGAGGGCAGGCCCAAGCCTTCTACAACAGTGGCTGGTAAAGATTTGCATAATGGAGCGCCCAAGGTTCAGGGGTTCAGAGGTATGTGACCTTAAAACCGCCAACAACAAATGGGACATGGGAACCTGTGGGTGATGTCACCGCTCCAGGCTTTACCATTCATTGCCAAGCGCTCTCTCCTCTCCCCTGCAGCCACCGATGACTGACACAGGGGATCATGTGACCAGACCAGAGCTAAAAGTCCACGGGTTAGGGGGGGTGCAAATTACTTGCCTTGCCCCAGGCGCTGACAACCCATTCTATGCCACTGGTGAGGAGAGCCCAGCATCGGGAAGAAGGATGGCGCTGCCACCTTGAGCTGTCAATGTTATCTCTTTGTGCCGCTCACAAATGGCGATCTGCTGACAAGACACACCCAGCGGACAGCAGAGCACAGCCTGGGAAAGGGAGGGACGGTCTGGATGAGCTCGCTGGTGTGATATGATCCAATACCATACTGGAATCCTTGAGGAATGGCCATGGATGGATTGCCATCAGTTCATCTTATACTGTACATTGCAATGTAGTATTACATTTTTATTGCTTTAATTCTTCCCATTATGGGCGTGAGAGGGTCTCATGTCTAGAGCCGCCTCTGCACACATGTATATATTCAAATAGATATCCAGTAGTGACGTGTGCAGAGCCATGTGGGCAGTCTCCTGCTGAGACACAATGTGCCTAACAAACATGGCTCTGAACGCGATCGTGTGCACATTCCCACCGCTACCATTGGTGTGAACCGTACTCTATCACGGCTCAGTGGGCCATCATTTTATACGGTTATGCTATGGTTCCCATGTACGCAGATCTGTTTGCTAGGAGCGTGGATGCAGTCGCCATGAGGTGGCCAGTCTCTTGGTGAGGCATAAGCGAACATCCCTTAAAGCGGGGGTCCACCCACACCGCCAAAAAAAAAAATATTAAAAGCCAGCAGCTACAAATACTGCAGCTGCTGACTTTTAATGAATGGCCACTTACCTGTCCCGGGGTCCAGCGATGTCGGCAGGCGACGCCGAGAACCCGCTCGGTTCTCGGCAGCTGCCGCTGCCTTCCTAGGTGAGGGAATCAGGAAGTGAAGCATTGCGGCTTCACTTCCTGGTTCCCTACTGCGCATGCGCGAGTCGCGCTGCACGTCCCAAGTGGTCCCCGCTCTCTGCTGGGAGCTGTGTGTTCCCAGCAGACAGCGCGGTGGGGACGGGAAGAGGTGTAGACTCCCATGGGAGTCTATGCCGGAAGTGGGTGCAAATTCCTGTCTTAGATGGGTATCTGCACCCCCCTCCCCCCTGAAAGGTGCCAAATGTGACACCGGAGGGGGGAGGGTTCCGAAAAGCGGAAGTTCCATTTTTGTGTGAAACTCCGCTTTAACTGCTTGCAGACTGCCTCACGCAGATATACTGCGGCAGAAGGGCTCATACAGGCAGAATCACGTGCCTGTATGTTCCCCTTTAAGAGGCGGCCAGCGGGCGTGCACGTGCGCCCTCGGCAAGCTCCATGAGTCGGGTTGCGGGTCCCGGGGATACCTGCGATCGCCTCACGGGGAGGAAGAATGGGGAGATGCTGATGTAAACAGCAGCTCCCCGTTCTGCCTAGTGACACTGATCTCTGCTCCCTGTCATCGGAGCAGAGATCAGTGATGTCACACACAGCCACGCCCCCCACAGTTAGAAACACGCCCCTAGGACATACTTAACCCCTACACTGCCACCTAGTGGTTAACCCCTTCACTGCCAGTGTCATTTACACAGGAATCAGTGCATTTGTATAGCACTGATTGCTGTATAAATGTGAATGGTCCCAAAAATGTGTCAAAAATGTCCGCCATAATGTGACAGTAACGATAAAAATCACAGATCGCCGCCATTTAAAAAAAAAAAAAAAAAAATTAATAAAAATGCCATAAATCTTTCCCCTATTTTGTAAACACTGTAACTTTTGCGCAAACCAATCAATAATCGCTTATTGCGATTTTTTTTTTTTTTTTTTACCAAAAATATGTAGAAGAATACGTATCAGCCAAAACTGAGGAAAAAAATTGTTTTTTAATATATTTTTGGGGATATTTATTATAGCAAAAAGTAAAAAATAATGCGTTTTTTTCAAAATTGTCGCTATTTTTTTGTTTATAGCGCAAAAAATAAAAACCGCAGAGGTCATCAAATATCACCAAAAGAAAGTTCTGTTTGTGGGGAAAAAAGAACGTCAATTTTGTTTGGGAGCCACGTCGCACGACTGCGCAATTGTCAGTTAAAGCGACGCAGTGCCGAATCTCAAAAAGTGCTCTGGTCTTTGGCCAGCCAAATGGGCTTAAGTGGTTAAAGTCCCATTTCCTGTATCTTATAAACTTTTTTGAATGTCGGGATGTGGTGCCCTTTGGTTTCTCAGTACTCAGTACCTCTTCTTCTCTGCCCTATCGAGGTTTACAGTGGATTCGCTGCCTGTGCTTCTGTATTCCTGGGCAGTCAGCTGCAACAGATTTATGACTGAAGATCAGGCAGACCTTCTCTGGAAAGGGTGGACATAATGAAGACTGGTCAGGTGTACTCCTGTCACAGGACAACTTCAGAGCAGCTAAAAGGAGAATTTATGACTAACTTTATAATGCAGGGGTCTCAAACTGGCGGCCCTCCAGCTGTTGTGAAACTACAAGTCCCATGAGGCTTTGCAAGGCTGACCGATACAAGCATGACTCCTCCCACAGGCAGAGGCACAATGGGACTTGTAGTTTCGCAACAGCTAGAGGGCCACCAGTTTGAGACCCCTGTTATAATGGATCGGAGGCACCATCTGTCTCACCAATCCTATTGTGCATTAGTTTGGTGTGTGGCAGAAGAAACCAATGTCCTCCAGCGTGTTCGGTCTCGTTTGTAGGGACACTCTGTGACCAAAACCTTATCCCCACCTGAGGGCTACACCAACATTACTGCCAGTTATCTTCATACCTTCCCTGCTGATGACAGTGTACCGGTGACTGACCACACCGTTCCCCCAATGCGGATGTGCTGTCCCAAGTCACTAGAGGTACATACAGGAGAGGACAGGGCACAGCGAGAGTCTGCAGACAGGGCCACACAGAAAAAAAGGGCAAGAGGCTGCAGAGAGAGACAGGACCACATGGAAGAGAAGGCGTGAGGCCAGAGATATGGTCACGTGGGTGAGAGGCCACAGAGACCGGGCCACACGGGTAAGCGGATGGGGGGCCCCAGAGAAAGGACCACATGGGAGAGGAGGCGAGAGGCTGCAGAGACACAGTCACGAGGGGAAGGGGGCGAGAGGGCGCAAACACAGTCACGAGGGAGAGGGGGCGAGAGGCCCACAGACATGGTCACGAGGGAGAGGGGGCGAGAGGCCACAGAGACAGGACCACACAGAAGAGGTGGCGAGATGCCGCAGAGACAGTCACGAGGGAGAGGGGGCGAGAGGCCACAGAGACAGGACCACACAGAAGAGGTGGCGAGATGCCGCAGAGACAGTCACGAGGAAGAGGAGGCGAGAGGCCGCAGAGACATGATCATGAGGGAAAGGTGGCGAGAAACTGCAGAGACACAATCACGAAGGAGAGGGGTGGGAGGCCCGCAGAGACATGGTCATGAGGCAGCGGGGATGAGAGGCCACAGAGACAAGACCACGCAGGAGAGTGGGCGAGAGGGTGCAGAGATTGGTCCATGTGGGTGAGAGGATACAGAGACTGGGCACGCGGGAGACGGAATGGCGGGCCCCAGAGAGATACAGGACCACACAGGAGAGGAGGCGAGAGGCCGCAGAGACACGGTCAGGAGGAAGAGGGGGCGAGAAGCCACAGGGACAGGACCACACAGGAGAGGGGGCGAGAGGGCACAGAGACTGGGCCACACAGGAGAGGAGGCGAGAGGGCACAGAGACCGGGCCACACAGGAGAGGAGGCAAGAGGCCGCAGAGACACGGTCATGAGGGAGAGGCCCGCAGAGACATGGTCACGAGGCAGCGGGGATGAAAGCCCACAGAGACAGGACCACACAGAGGAGGGGGCAAGAGGGCACAGAGACATGGTCACGAGGGAGAGGGGGCGAGAGGCCGCAGAGAGGGAGAGGTAGCGAGGGGCCGCAGAGACCGGGCATGTGGGAGAGGGGGCGAGAGGCCAAAGTCATGTGGGAGAGGGGGCAAGAGGCCATAGAGACACGGTCACGTGGGAGAGGGGGCAAGAGGTCGCAGAGAGACAGGGCCACACGAGAGGGGGGGGAGAAGCCGCAGAGACCGGGCCACACGGGAGAGGGGGCGAGAGGCCACAGGGAGAGGGAGCGCAGACACGGCCACACAGGAGAGTGGATGAGAGGCCACAGAGACACGGGAGAAGGGCAAGAGGGCGCAGAGAGAGACAGGACCACACGGGAAAGGGGGCGAGAGGGTGCAGAGACAGGGCCACAGAGACATACACCAGAGAAAGTGCGAGAGGCTGGAGAGACAGGGCCACGCAGAAGAAGGGGTGAGAGGCCACAGAGACACGGGCGAGAGGCTGCAGAGACCGGGCACATGACAATGGTAAAGGGGTGAGAGGCTACAGAGTCACAGGGGAGAGAGGAGGTGGTGAGGGACCCAACCACAAGAAAGAAGATATGGTAAGAAAAGAAAGGAGGGGTAAAAGGCTACAAGGATTTAATCAGAAATGGGAAAGGGGTGAGAGGCTGCGGAGACACCACCACCTGGGGGAGAGGAACGAGAGGATGCGGTATTAATGCCACATGGGAGAGGTGAGTCTCCAGGGACAGAAGCACAAAGGAGTTTGGTGACAGGAGATGCCGCATGTGAAGGGATGGCAGGGAAAGTATTCTGTCCTCTCTACCCTCAAATTCTGTCCCCCTAACCTCTTCTCCATCCACTCACATGAAATGCTTCACCCCCATCATCTATTTCTTTCTTCCTCCTTCCCACCTTCAACTCTCACTTCCTCTACATGATTTTCACAGGATACAAGAAAAAAACAATATTTTATTACTAAAAAAACTGTACAGAGCTGCAATGTGTGGAAGGCTTAAACCCGGGGCGTCCAACGTTCCCGGGCCACAATGGAAGAAGAGGACCTGTCTTGGGTCACACTTAAAATACACCAACAATAAGGAGAGCTGATGAGCAGATAAATTCCCGATCACTGATACAGATAATGGATCTGAGGAATAAAACGTCATTTTTAAAAAAATGTTTTTTATTATAAAAGTAAGAGGGAACATAAAACGAGTGCGATATCTGACGCATCAATATCTGTTTGGATGGATGGAGGAGCGATTCTCAATGAATTCTCGAGATGCTCATCAGATATTCGGGTTTTAAATTTGCTCCTCGTGTTCTTCATCCTTGGAAAAAGTTGCTGACAAATTTCGGTGCTGCCGAAAACCAATGACTTGAATAAATCGAGACTGTGAAGGGCTGGAATAGAGAAAACTTTAGTCCAGTAAAGCAATGAACCCTCCATCTTGGACTGACTAGTCCAGCCATTCTCAACCAGGGTTCCTCTAAGGATAGCTAAGGACTCCTTGAGCTTTGGCTAACTGACCTTCCATGTGATGGGGCCGGCACAGTTCCAGGTCCAATACCACTTTGCAGAGCCACCAACCTGATTGCAAGGGTGTCATTCTGGTCACCCCGGTAACGAATGAGTTCTTCACACTTACCACCACCAATAAATGGGGCATTTTCCCAATGACCATCGATAGACTAATCTTACCAGGGCTCACTGACTTCTCATCTGATGGTGCCGGTGTATTTTCAGGTCCAACGCCACTTGGCAGAGCCAGCGGCAAGACTATAAGGGTGTCATTCTGGCCACCCTGGTAAGGGAAAGGTTCTTCACATTTACCACCACCAATGTAAGGGGCATTTTCCCAATTACCATCAATAGACTAATCTTACCAGGGGCTCCCTGAGAATCATTCCAAGGGTTCCTCTGGGGCTGGACTAGTCAATAGTAACACGTGAATTATTGGAAGGGGTCCTCTGGGGCTGGATTAGTCAATGGTAACATTTGAATAATTGAAAGGATTCCTTTGGGGCTGGAGTACTCAATGGTAACACATGAATAATTGCAAGGGGTCTTCTGGGGCTGGACTAGTCAATCGTAACAGGTGAATTATTGAAAGGGGTCCTCTAGGGCTGGAATACTCAATGGTAACACATGAATTATTGGAAGGGTTCCTTCTTGTAGAGGGTGAGGGGCCGGCCACCACAATGAGAGCTCCCTGTGGGGTGTAGGCTGGAAGATGGACACGTCCCGGCTCACACACTTTAGAGAACCTCATTCTTCTGGGTCAGACCCAAATTCTGCTGATACCAGACTGGGGCTACAAGCTATTGTTTTTAGTCCTCATTCACACACAGTGATTTACCGTCATGGAGTTGACAGGTGTTGTGCGCATCCCCGTGCTGGCAATCCCATAGCTGTCTATAAGGACACAACCAGGGCCCCCAATGTGATATCGGTGTAGGCGCACAGCTCTGAACGCACGGTCTATGGGATTGGGGCTGTGCACATTGGGAGCAGGAGCTGCGTCTCAATAGACAGCTATGGGAGTGCCAGTGTTCTGCCGAGAAGGTCCCCCTCGGCGGATAAGGACCCCCCTGTACTGCGCAGGCGCAGCGCTTGCGCAGTGCGAGCCAGCGGAAATAGCCGAAGCTCGCCACGCTTCGGGCATGGCCTCGCTCGGCACTTTTTTATTCTCCCTCTGGGTCCACTTGGATGGAGGGGCTTGAACATGGACCCAGGGCGCAGGCGCCGTGTACAGCTGATTGAAGGTTTTCAGCTTCGGCTATTTTCGGCAGCTCCTTAGTCGTTGGTACTGCGCAAGCGCTGCGCCTGAGCAGTACAGGGAGGTCCTTATCCGCCGGGGGAACTTTCTCGGCAAGACACTGGTACGGGGGTGCACACAACACCTGTGCCGGTAAATCACCGGCCACAGAATGAAACGCCGCATGTGAATGAGGCCTCATCATGTCCTACAGCAGAGGAGGGGGATCTGGAGAAGGGAGGAAGGTGGGAAGACACACGGGGGATGGGGGCCACAGTCAGACCTCCACAACGCAGTGCGACCCAATAATACTCCGCACAGTCCGAGCAGAAATAGCATTTTACATGGAACACGGCATAAAATACATCCAAAATAAAACCAAAGGTTGTACAACGGGCGGCTCGAATCCTACGAACACCGTATAATATACAGGGGAGGGAATTGTACACAATCATGGAGGGGGAGGGGGTATAATACATGAGGGCAATAATACGAGGAATCATCCAATACGATAGGTCAGCATCTCACAATACAGTCCAAAGGGTAGGAGACCGGAGTCCATGCCATGGCTGGTCTAGGATGGGGGGGTCATATAATAGGGGGGGGGTCATATAATACGGGGGAGAGGGGTAGATTGTATAATCTAGAATTTACTACATAGGAAAATATATAATACAAGGACTGGCCCACAATATCGGGAGGGCCCTATACAGTACAAGGACCGGCCTACAATATCGGGAGGGCCCTATACAGTACAAGGACCGGCCTACAATATCGGGAGGGCCCTATACAGTACAAGGACCGGCCTACAATATCAGGAGGGCCCTATACAGTACAAGGACCGGCCCACAATATCAGGAGGACCTTGCACAGTACAAGGACCGACCTACAATACCGGGAGGACCCTATACAGTACAAGGACCGGCCCACAATATCGGGAGGACCTTGCACAGTACAAGGACTGGCCCACAATACCGGGAGGACCCTATAAAGGACCGGCCCACAATATCAGGAGGACCTTGCACAGTACAAGGACCGGCCTACAATACCGGGAGGGCCCTATACAGTACAAGGACCGGCCCACAATACCGGGAGGGCCCAATACAGTACAAGCACCGGCCTACAATACCAGGAGGGCCCTATACAGTACAAGGACCGGCCCGCAATACCGGGAGGACCCTATACAGTACAAGGACCGGCCCGCAATACCGGGAGGGCCTTGCACAGTACAAGGACCGGCCCGCAATACCATGAGGGCCTTGCACAGTACAAGGACCGGCCCACAATACCGGGAGGGCCTTGCACAGTACAAGGACCGGCCCACAATACCGGGAGGGCCTTGCACAGTACAAGGACCGGCCCGCAATACCGGGAGGGCCTTGCACAGTACAAGGACCGGCCCGCAATACCGGGAGGGCCTTGCACAGTACAAGGACCGGCCCGCAATACCGGGAGGGCCTTACACAGTACAAGGACCGGCCCACAATACCGGGAGGGCCTTGCACAGTACAAGGACCGGCCCACAATACCGGGAGGGCCTTGCATGATATGAGGACCGGCCCACATAACCGGGAGGGCCCTATAGAGTACAAGGACCGGCATAAAATACCAGGAGGGCCTTGCACAGTAAAAGGACTGGCAACAATACCGGGTAGGCCTTATACACGGCAAGGACTAGCATAGAATACAGCAATCAATATATAATACAAGCCCTGATATACAATGCAGGGTCCCTTATATAATACAAGGACTGGCATAAGATGCAGGGTCCCTTATATAATACATAGTCCTGATATATAACACAGGAACCCAGTATGGGGGGGGGGGGCTGAAGCACACTGCAGGAACCGTCCATAAAATTTTGCACCGGAAAATACAAGATGGCTGCCAAGTGAAGAGACATTATTGGACGAATACTGACGTGGACACCTCCGGCCCGGTCTCATCCAGTGATTAATGTATACAAAGCAGCAAGACAAGATCCAGGAACTGGCACATGAAATGGGTGTCCCACCACTCCTCCACATGTTCTGCTCTGGGAGGGTGAAGGTGACACGAGGAGGTAGATGACCACAGTATGGACAAGTCTTTCTGAAAGCCCAGAGATCGGAGTCCGGGGTTCAGGGGGTGTTAATACAGTATGGAGGACTGATATCTGATTGGGGGAGGAGTCTCTGTGATCTCACAGTCTGGAGTCCTCATCTCTTCATCTGAAGGGTTCGGGGGAGGCGGGCACAGTTATTGGCTTTCTTGCAATCCTTCCCCATTGGTGTTTGCAGGACACCCCCGAGCCTGTTCATCCAATGCCAGCTGCATGGCCCAAATACTGAGCGGACGCATGTATGCCAGGGAGCGGAAGACATTCTTCTCACCGTACGCTTCCGGAGTCTGGAAGGACATTCCCAGCCGCTCCCACACCGTACGGTAACATCCTTCTGCCGTCGTCAAGCCTTCCTCCAGAAGTCCCTGCAGACACACAACACATCAATGAACTGTCTCCAACCTGAGAGATACTACGCACCCAACTGCTAATCTCCGTCTGAAACCTGAGAGATACTACCCACCCAACTGGTAGACTCCATCTGAAACCTGAGACACTACCCACCCACAACTGGTAATCTCCATCTGAAACCTGAGAGATACTACCCACCCAACTGGTAGACTCCATCTGAAATCTGAGAGATACTACCCACCCAACTGGTAATCTCTGTCTGAAAACCGAGAGATACTACCCACCCAACTGGTAATCTCCATCTGAAACCTGAGAGATACTACCCACCCAACTGGTAGACTCCATCTGAAACCTGAGAGATACTACCCACCCAATTGGTAGACTCCATCTGAAACCTGAGAGATACTACCCACCCAACTGGTAGACTCCATCTGAAACCTGAGAGATACTACCCACCCAACTGGTAATCTCTGTCTGAAACCCGAGAGATACTACCCACCCAACTGGTAATCTCCATCTGAAACCTGAGAGATACTACTAACCCAACGGGTAGACTCCATCTGAAACCTGAGATACTACCCACCCACAACTGGTAATCTCCATCTGAAACCTGAGAGATACTACGTACCCAACTGGTAATCTCCGTCTGAAACCTGAGAGATACCACCCACCCAACTTGTAATCTCCATCTGAAACCTGAGAGATACTACCCACCTAACTAGTAGACTGCATCTTAAACACGAGAGATACTACGCACCCAACCGGTAATCTCCGTCTGAAATATAAAAGATACTACGCACCCAACCAGTAATCTCCGTCTGAAACCTAAAAGATACTACGCACCCAACTGGTAATCTCCGCCTGAAACCTGAGAGATACTACGCACCCAACTGGTAGACTGCATCTGAAATCCGAGAGATACTACGCACCCAACTGGCAATCTCCGTCTGAAACCTGAAAGATACGCACCCAACTGGTAATCTCCGTCTGAAACCTGAGATACTACCCCCCCAACTGGTAATCTCCATCTGAAACCTGAGAGATACTACGCACCCCACTGGTAGACTCCATCTGAAACCTGAGAGATACTATGCACCCAACTGGTAATCTCCATCTGAAATACGAGAGATACTACGCACCCAACTGGTAGACTGCATCTGAAATCCAAGAGATACTACCCACCCAACTGGTAATCTCCATCTTAAACCCGAGAGATACTATGCACCCAACTGGTAATCTCCATCTGAAACCTGAGAGTTACTACCCACCCAACTGGTAGACTGCATCTTAAACACGAGAGATACTACGCACCAAACTGGTAGACTCCATCTGAAACCTGAGACATACTACGCACCCAACTGGTAATCTCCGTCTGAAACCTGAAAGATACTACGCACCCAACTGGTAATCTCCGTCTGAAACCTGAGAGATACTACCCACCCAACTGGTAATCTCCATCTGAAACCTGAGAGATACTACCCACCCAACTAGTAGACTCCATCTGAAACCTGAGAGATACTACGTACCCAACTGGTAATCTGCGTCTGAAACCTGAGAGATACTACCCACCCAACAGGTAGACGTCTATACCTTTCTATCAGGAGAGAAATTTCTGCAGACAAGATACACAATTAAAAAATGGCAAGTCCTCCCAAAACTCACTGCTTATTGTGGGACAGGAAGAAATCTGATGGGCATCAGAAATGTCCCCTGCCACCCAACTCAATACAGGATTCTAGTTAGGAGCTTGAGACAACTTCCCTGCTTCAAAAACTAAAAAAAAAGGGACTAATTACTGACCCACTCCACCGTCTCAGACTATCAGTTCATTATTTGCAAGATTAGCAAGCCCACCCTTCCATGTCTATTGAGTGTCCACATCTATGTCCTGTCATGTTTGTCCTTCTCAATCTTCTATACTGTGTGTGTCCACCTCAAACTTCCCTAATATGAGTACCCTTGTCAGTATTCCCTACTGTGGGGGTCCTCCATTTCCCCTACTGTAAGTGTTCTCCTCAATCATCTTTAACATGTACAGTACGTCCTCATCAATCTTCCCGGTCACTGGTGTCCTTATCAATCTTCTCTATTATGGGTGTACTTCATCAATATTCTCTACCAACAGGTGTCCTCATCAATCTTCCCTACAATGACTGTCCTCATCAAATCTTCTCTACCATGGTTGCCCCCTCCCACCCCATAAATCTCCTCTACCATGGTTGTACCTTTTCAATCGTGTCTGCCACAGTAGTCTCCCTCCATCAATCTTCCCTACTTTGACTATCCTCATCAATTTTCCCTACCATGGTCCCCCCCCCCAAAAAAAAAAAAACCTCCTCTACCATGGTTGTCTCTCATCAGTCTTCTCTACCACAGTAGTCTCCATCAATCTTCCCTACTATGACTTTCCTCATTATCATTCTTTGCCATGGGTGTCCTCATTAATCACCCCTGCCCTTCATGTGCGTCCACCAACCTTCCTTGCCATGTATGTCCTCCCCAATTTTTCCTGCCATGTACACTCTATCCATATTAATTGTCCCCAGCATGTTCCTATCACAGAAGCTGATCACAGAAGACCATTTCAAACCAAAGGCGGATAAACACATTTCTTGCTTCAGTCTTTCCCAGTTATCTCAGACAGAATCTCAGATACCTTTATGGAGCATTTGGTGTATGTAGCAGTTTGTGGGGCTCAATGCCCCCTAGCCTAGTCAAAGCTGCGATAAGCAACCATTACATCTCCTGCCGGCATGTAGTTGTAGTATGACCAATCAGTAAATTGGCTGACCCTGTATACTCCAGCTAGGACTTTAGGATTGCTAGTTAATGTGGTTGGCTAGTCTTTGGCATACGGACAACTGTAAGCACCAGCAGGCAATGCAGTTGAGATATTGGGGAGATCCGAGCCCCCTTCTCTATTATTAAAAGGAGTAATTTGGTACAGATCACCCCATGAACGATATCAGAATGACAACAACCCAACAAAGTCCTCCTACCTCGTGTATCATGGTAGCCGCCAGTCCGTACACCACCCCGATCCACACCTCATCCGATTGTACGCTGGAGGTATCCACACTGCCATCTGGGCGCATTCCGTTCACCGCACCCATCTGTCCATCTGCAAACCGCTTCACATTCAATTCATAGATTGTCTTCAAGGAGCTGACCACGTGTGCGTTGGGGAACACCTACAAAACCAACAATGCAAGACAAGCCAGCATTACCCAGAGAGATCTACTCCAAACACGCCCAACCCTGAGAGCTCACCAATGAAGAACCACAAAGGAGACCAACGTCTGGGAGTCCAGACTCTGCCCATATCTCTGGAAACTTCCAGGTGAACCAACTCCTGGTTACATGACCAAAGTCCCAGCTAAATACAGCGGTCTGTCTCTCCAATATCGTACCTCAGTCTGTCCACAGCCCAGCCCGCACGCTCGGAGGAACCAATGGCCAGCGCACTGGTCTGACATGATGCTGTTATAATAAGTCCGATCCCCGCAGTCGTAGTTATAATACTTTCCTGCAAATGAAAAAGCAAAAAATGTTCAACTGTCTACAACCCTGGACCCTGGTTCTCTCTCAGTGCCATCGCTTTCTGCAGGCCCCGTCCTCCCACTCTCCACCATCCACAAACCCCGCCCTCTGCCCTTCATCACCTAATACAGGCCCAGCCCTCTGCCATTCATTATCTCCTAGAGGACCCAACCTCTGCCTTCCACCATCTCCTACAGACCCCATCCTCTACCAAACACCATCTCCTACAGGCATCACCCTCTACCAAACACCATCTCCTACAGGCCTCATCCTCTGCCATCCATCATCTCCTACAGGCCCCACCCTCTGCCATCTATCATCTCCTACAGACCCACACTCTGCCATCCACCATCTCCTACAGACCCACCCTCTGCCATCTATCATCTCCTACAGACCCACACTCTGCCATCCATCATCTCCTACAGGACCCACCCTCTGCCATCCATCATCTCCTACAGGCCTCACCCTCTAAGAAACACCATCTCCTACAGGCCCCACCCTCTACCAAACACCATGTCCTACAGGCCCCACCCTCTACCAAACACCATCTCCTACAGGACCCACCCTCTACCAAACACGATCTTCTACAGGACCCACCCTCTTCCAAACACCATCTCCTACAGGCCCCAACCTCTGCCTTGCGCCATCTCCTACAGGCATCACCCTCTACCAAACACCATCTCCTACAGGCCCAAACCTCTGCCTTTCACCATCTCCTACAGGACCCACCCTCTGCCATACATCATCTCCTACAGGCCTCACCCTCTACCAAAATCCATCTCCTACAGGACCCACCCTCTACCAAACACCATCTCCTACAGGCCTCACCCTCTACCAAACACCATCTCCTACAGGCCTCACCCTCTACCAAACACCATCTCCTACAGGCCTCACCCTCTACCAAACACCATCTCCTACAGGCCCAAACCTCTGCCTTTCACCATCTCCTACAGGACCCACCCTCTGCCATACATCATCTTCTACAGGCCTCACCCTCTACCAAACACCATCTCCTACAGGCCTCACCCTCTACCAAAATCCATCTCCTACAGGCCCCACCCTATGCATTCCACCATCTCCTACAGGCCCCACCCTCTACCAAACACCATCTCCTACAGGCCTCACCATCTACCAAACATCATCTTCTACAGGCTTCACTCTCTATCAAACAGCATCTCCTACAGGCTCCAACCTCTGCCTTTCACCATCTCCTACAGGCCTCACCCTCTACCAAACACCATCTCCTACAGGCCCCACCCTCTGCCTTCCACCATCTCCTACAGGACCCCACCTCTACCAAACACCATCTCCTACAGGCCCCACCCTATGCCTTCCACCATCTCCTACAGGCCCCACCCTCTGCCTTCCACCATCTCCTACAGGCCCCACCCTCTGCCTTCCACCATCTCCTACAGGTCTCACCCTCTGCCTTCCACCATCTCCTACAGGCCCCACCCTCTACCAAACACCATCTCCTACAGGTCTCACCCTCTACCAAACACCATCTCCTACAGGCCCCACCCTCTACCAAACACCATCTCCTACAGGCCCCACCCTCTACCAAACACCATCTCCTACAGGTCTCACCCTCTACCAAACACCATCTCCTACAGGCCTCACCCTCTACCAAACACCATCTCCTACAGGACCCACCCTCTACCAAACATCATCTCCTACAGGCCCCACCCTCTGCCATCTATAAACCCTACAGGCCCCGCCCTCTACCAAACATCATCTCCTACAGGCCCACCCTCTACCAAACACCATCTCCTACAGGCCCCGCCCTCTACCAAACACCATCTCCTACAGGCCTCACCCTCTACCAAACACCATCTCCTACAGGACCCACCCTCTACCAAACACCATCTCCTACAGGACCCACCCTCTACCAAACACCATCCCCTACAGGCTTCACCCTCTACCAAACATCATCTCCTACAGGCCCCACCCTCTGCCATCTATAAACCCTACAGGCCCCGCCCTCTACCAAACATCATCTCCTACAGGCCCACCCTCTACCAAACACCATCTCCTACAGGCCCCGCCCTCTACCAAACACCATCTCCTACAGGCCTCACCCTCTACCAAACACCATCCCCTACAGGACCCACCCTCTACCAAACACCATCTCCTACAGGACCCACCCTCTACCAAACACCATCTCCTACAGGACCCACCCTCTACCAAACACCATCTCCTACAGGACCCACCCTCTACCAAACACCATCTTCTACAGGCTCCACCCTCTACCAAACACCATCTCCTACAGGTCTCACCCTCTGCCTTCCACCATCTCCTACAGTCCTCACCCTCTACCAAACATCATCTCCTACAGGCTTCACCCTCTACCAAACACCATCTCCTACAGGTCCCAACCTCTGCCTTCCACCATCTCCTACAGGCCCCACCCTCTACCAAACACCATCTCCTACAGGCCCCACCCTCTACCAAACACCATCTCCTACAGGCCTCACCCTCTACCAAACATCATCTTCTACAGGCTTCACCCTCTACCAAACACCATCTCCTACAGGCCTCACCGTCTACCAAACATCATCTCCTACAGGCCTCACCCTCTACCAAACACCATCTCCTACAGGCCCACCCTCTACCAAACACCCTCTCCTACAGGCCCCGCCCTCTACCAAACACCATCTCCTACAGGACCCCACCCTCTACCAAACACCATCTCCTACAGGCTTCACCCTCTACCAAACACCATCTCCTACAGGTCCCAACCTCTGCCTTCCACCATCTCCTACAGGCCCCACCCTCTACCAAACACCATCTCCTACAGGCCTCACCCTCTACCAAACACCATCCCCTACAGGACCCCACCCTCTACCAAACACCATCTCCTATAGGACCCCACCCTCTACCAAACACCATCCCCTACAGGACCCCATCTCTACCAAACACCATCTCCTACAGGCTCCAACTTCTACCAAACACCATCCCTTACAGGCCTCACCCTCTACCAAACACCATCTCCTACAGGCTTCACCCTCTACCAAACATCATCTCCTACAGGCCCACCCTCTACCAAACACCATCTCCTACAGGCCCTGCCCTCTACCAAACACCATCTCCTACAGGACCCACCCTCTACCAAACACCATCTTCTACAGGCCTCACGCTCTACCAAACACCATCTCCTACAGGTCTCACCCTCTGCCTTCCACCATCTCCTACAGTCCTCACCCTCTACCAAACATCATCTCCTACAGGCTTCACCCTCTACCAAACACCATCTTCTACAGGTCCCAACCTCTGCCTTCCACCATCTCCTACAGGCCCACCCTCTACCAAACACCATCTCCTACAGGCCCCGCCCTCTACCAAACACCATCTTCTACAGGACCCACCCTCTACCAAACACCATCTTCTACAGGCCTCACGCTCTACCAAACACCATCTCCTACAGGTCTCACCCTCTGCCTTCCACCATCTCCTACAGTCCTCACCCTCTACCAAACATCATCTCCTACAGAGTTCACCCTCTACCAAACACCATCTTCTACAGGTCCCAACCTCTGCCTTCCACCATCTCCTACAGGCCCCACCCTCTACCAAACACCATCTCCTACAGGCCCCACCCTCTACCAAACATCATCTCCTACAGGCCCCACCCTCTACCAAACACCATCCCCTACAGGACCCACCCTCTACCAAACACCATCCCCTACAGGACCCACCCTCTACCAAACACCATCCCCTACAGGACCCCACCCTCTACCAAACACCATCTCCTATAGGACCCCACCCTCTACCAAACACCATCCCCTACAAGACCCCACCCTCTACCAAACACCATCCCCTACAGGACCCACCCTCTACCAAACACCATCTCCTACAGGACCCACCCTCTACCAAACACCATCTCCTATAGGACCCCACCCTCTACCAAACACCATCTCCTACAGGACCCCACCCTCTACCAAACACCATCCCCTACAGGACCCCACCCTCTACCAAACACCATCCCCTACAGGCCCCACCCTCTACCAAACACCATCCCCTACAGGACCCCACCCTCTACCAAACACCATCTCCTATAGGACCCCACCCTCTACCAAACACCATCTCCTATAGGACCCCACCCTCTACCAAACACCATCTCCTACAGGACCCCACCCTCTACCAAACACCATCCCCTACAGGACCCCACCCTCTACCAAACACCATCCCCTACAGGACCCCATCTCTACCAAACACCATCTCCTACAGGCCTCACCCTCTACCAAACACCATGTCCTACAGGCCCCCCCTCTACCAAACACCATCCCCTACAGGCCTCACCCTCTACCAAACACCATCTCCTACAGGACCCACCCCTTGCACTCATATCTGGCAGGCCTCAGTCCCTGTCTGTTACCATCTAATACAGCCCCTACCCACTGCCCTCCTCCATTTCCTGCGGACCCAACCCCCTGCTCTCTCCATCTTCTGTAGGCCCCATCCCTTGCCCTTCATCTTTTGCAGGCCCTACCCTGCATCCTACATCTCCTGCATGCCACACCCCCTGTCCTTGATCTCCTGCAGACCCCATTGCTTGTCCTCGACCATCTTCTGCAGGCCCTACACTTTACCCTCTCCAATATGCCCCACCCCCCATCTCCTACAGGCCCCATCTACTGCCCTCCCACCAGCTCCTGCAGGCTGCACCCTCTGCAACAGGCCCACCTTCTGACCCCGCCATCTCTTTCTATGCCATCCTCCATTTCTGGCAGCCCCTCTACCATCTCTCCCCACCTTCTCCAACAGCCTCTGGATTGCAGCAGACAGTATTTAAAGTGGAGGGGGGGGGGGATAAATGATTATTACCGTTCCACAGGAGCTTCTCAAAGGCTTCTTTTCCCCGGCTGAGAATATCGGAGAACTTATTGTAGGCGGAGGTGTCACCCAGGAGATCCGCCATCTGACACGTCATACACACCGCTGCCAACCAGAGACCCCCACAGTACGAGCTGAGAGGGGGTGGGGGGGCAAAAGGGAAGAAGAGAGGGCAGGAGGAGGATGGAGTGATGGGGAAGGGAAGAAGAGAGGGGGGGAAGGGGTGCGAGGGAAGAAAGGGGGGGTGATTGGAGTGACGGGAAAGGGGGGAGAGACAGAGAAGAGATGGTCAGTATACATTAGCGGCCAAGAAGTGAGCAGGCAGTGCTGGGCTCTCGGAACGGAAAGCCCACCATTCTCTGCAGACTCTGTCTCATGGAATTATCTGGTTACAAATGCTATTTAGAAAAATAAAGAATCTATAGAAGAATCTGAAAATTATATAAAAGATTGGTTTGTAGAAAGGTGATCATTTCCAGGGGGAGTGGCAGAGTCTCCCTTGATTGTCCCCGCCCTTACCTGGGTCCTGTCATCACCCAACCATCGTACGTCTGGTCAGCGAAGCCAGAGTTTTCAATCAGACCATCGCCATCCTGATCGAATCTCAGAGACGACTCCATGACTGCCTTATGGAGACAAATATCACAGACATATCAAGCACTGAGCCAATGACATTTCACCAACCCACCATGTGATATTTACCTGGCAGATCGGCCACATGTCTCGCAGGTAGGAGGAGCTTTTGGTCAGGTGATAGTCTCGATACACTTGCAGCACAAATTTGAGATTTAGGTCCTTCCAGTCGGCAGTGTCATGGATGATGTAGGCGTTGAGTCTCTGCCACGGTTCATCATCTAGGGAACCAGGAATGAGGTTAGGGAGGAGCAGAGACAGACATGGACGACAGGAGAGGGAGGAGCAGAGATGGACATGGAGGACAGGAGAGGGAGGAGCAGAGATGGACATGGAGGACAGGAGAGGGAGGAGTAGAGATGGACATGGAGGACAGGAGACAGAGGAGCAGAGATGGACATGGAGGACAGGAGAGGGAGGAGTAGAGATGGACATGGAGGACAGGAGAGGGAGGAGCAGAGATGGACATGGAGGACAGGAGAGGGAGGAGCAGGAGATGGACATGGAGGACAGGAGAGGGAGGAGCAGGAGATGGACATGGAGGACAGGAGAGGGAGGAGTAGAGATGGACATAAGGGACATGAGAGGGAGGAGTAAAGATTGACATGGAGGACAGGAGAGGGAGGAGTAGAGATGGACATGTAGGACAAGAGAGGGAGGAGTAGAGATGGACATGGAGGACAGGAGAGGGAGGAGCAGAGATGGACATGGAGGATCGGGGAGGGAGGAGTAGAGATGGACATGGAGGACAGGAGAGGGAGGAGCAGAGATGGACATGGAGGAGTAGAGATGGACTTGGAGGACAGGAGTAGAGATGGACATGGAGGATAGGAGAGGGAGGAGCAGAGATGGACATGGAGGACAGGAGAGGAAGAGGTAGAGATGGACATGGAGGACAGGAGAGGGAGGAGCAGAGATGGACATGGAGGACAGGAGAGGAAGAAGTAGAGATGGACATGGAGGACAGGAGAGGGAGGAGCAGAGATGGACATGGAGGACAGGGGAGGGAGGAGTAGAGATGGACATGGAGGACAGGAGAGGGAAGAGTAGAGATGGACATGGAGGACAGGGGAGGGAGGAGTAGAGATGGACATGGAGGACAGGAGAGGAAGAAGTAGAGAACAGAAGAGGAAAGAAGTAGAGATGGACATGGAGGACAGGAGACAGAGGAGCAGAGATGGACATGGAGGACAGGGAGGGAGGAGTAGAGATGGACATGGAGGACAGGAGAGGGAGGAGCAGAGATGGACATGGAGGACAGGGGAGGGAGGAGTAGAGATGGACATGGAGGACTAGAGATGGACATGGAGGACAGGAGACGGAGGAGCAGAGATGGACATGGAGGACAGGAGACGGAGGAGCAGAGATGGACATGGAGGATAGGAGAGGGAGGAGCAGAGATGGACATGGAGGATAGGAGAGGGAGGAGCAGAGATGGACATGGAGGACAGGAGAGGAAGAGGTAGAGATGGACATGGAGGACAGGAGAGGGAGGAGCAGAGATGGACATGGAAGACAGGAGAGGGAGGAGCAGAGATGGACATGGAGGACAGGAGAGGAAGAAGTAGAGATGGACATGGGGGAGGAGCAGAGATGGACATGGAGGACAGGAGAGGAAGAAGTAGAGATGGACATGGAGGACAGGAGAGGGAGGAGCAGAGATGGACATGGAGGAGTAGAGATGGACTTGGAGGACAGGAGTAGAGATGGACATGGAGGATAGGAGAGGGAGGAGCAGAGATGGACATGGAGGACAGGAGAGGAAGAGGTAGAGATGGACATGGAGGACAGGAGAGGGAGGAGCAGAGATGGACATGGAGGACAGGAGAGGAAGAAGTAGAGATGGACATGGAGGACAGGAGAGGGAGGAGCAGAGATGGACATGGAGGACAGGGGAGGGAGGAGTAGAGATGGACATGGAGGACAGGAGAGGGAAGAGTAGAGATGGACATGGAGGACAGGGGAGGGAGGAGTAGAGATGGACATGGAGGACAGGAGAGGAAGAAGTAGAGAACAGAAGAGGAAAGAAGTAGAGATGGACATGGAGGACAGGAGACAGAGGAGCAGAGATGGACATGGAGGACAGGGAGGGAGGAGTAGAGATGGACATGGAGGACAGGAGAGGGAGGAGCAGAGATGGACATGGAGGATCGGGGAGGGAGGAGTAGAGATGGACATGGAGGACAGGAGAGGGAGGAGCAGAGATGGACATGGAGGAGTAGAGATGGACTTGGAGGACAGGAGTAGAGATGGACATGGAGGATAGGAGAGGGAGGAGCAGAGATGGACATGGAGGACAGGAGAGGAAGAGGTAGAGATGGACATGGAGGACAGGAGAGGGAGGAGCAGAGATGGACATGGAGGACAGGAGAGGAAGAAGTAGAGATGGACATGGAGGACAGGAGAGGGAGGAGCAGAGATGGACATGGAGGACAGGGGAGGGAGGAGTAGAGATGGACATGGAGGACAGGAGAGGGAAGAGTAGAGATGGACATGGAGGACAGGGGAGGGAGGAGTAGAGATGGACATGGAGGACAGGAGAGGAAGAAGTAGAGAACAGAAGAGGAAAGAAGTAGAGATGGACATGGAGGACAGGAGACAGAGGAGCAGAGATGGACATGGAGGACAGGGAGGGAGGAGTAGAGATGGACATGGAGGACAGGAGAGGGAGGAGCAGAGATGGACATGGAGGACAGGGGAGGGAGGAGTAGAGATGGACATGGAGGACTAGAGATGGACATGGAGGACAGGAGACGGAGGAGCAGAGATGGACATGGAGGACAGGAGACGGAGGAGCAGAGATGGACATGGAGGATAGGAGAGGGAGGAGCAGAGATGGACATGGAGGATAGGAGAGGGAGGAGCAGAGATGGACATGGAGGACAGGAGAGGAAGAGGTAGAGATGGACATGGAGGACAGGAGAGGGAGGAGCAGAGATGGACATGGAAGACAGGAGAGGGAGGAGCAGAGATGGACATGGAGGACAGGAGAGGAAGAAGTAGAGATGGACATGGGGGAGGAGCAGAGATGGACATGGAGGACAGGAGAGGAAGAAGTAGAGATGGACATGGAGGACAGGAGAGGGAGGAGCAGAGATGGACATGGAGGAGTAGAGATGGACTTGGAGGACAGGAGTAGAGATGGACATGGAGGATAGGAGAGGGAGGAGCAGAGATGGACATGGAGGACAGGAGAGGAAGAGGTAGAGATGGACATGGAGGACAGGAGAGGGAGGAGCAGAGATGGACATGGAGGACAGGAGAGGAAGAAGTAGAGATGGACATGGAGGACAGGAGAGGGAGGAGCAGAGATGGACATGGAGGACAGGGGAGGGAGGAGTAGAGATGGACATGGAGGACAGGAGAGGGAAGAGTAGAGATGGACATGGAGGACAGGGGAGGGAGGAGTAGAGATGGACATGGAGGACAGGAGAGGAAGAAGTAGAGAACAGAAGAGGAAAGAAGTAGAGATGGACATGGAGGACAGGAGACAGAGGAGCAGAGATGGACATGGAGGACAGGGAGGGAGGAGTAGAGATGGACATGGAGGACAGGAGAGGAAGAAGTAGAGATGGACATGCAGGACAAGAGACAGACAAGGTGTTCTCTCACCTGGGTCACCAACATCATGTGGGACCACATTTCTTGTCTTCACAGGAGCCAAAGCCCCACTCATTAAATAGCGTCTCTGCTCCAGATCCTGCTGGAGAACCGCCGCCGCTGGAGGAAAGACAAATGTTCCATGTAAGAGGATTGTTAGTTCGGAAAGATCTCAGGAAACTACGATGGAAGGAAATTTACAAATAGAAAAATACAAAACAGATATAATTCAGGAACCTATTGACTAGGAGGCAGAAGAGGATGGGGGCGGGCCATGGAGGAGAGGAAGGAGTTGCGGGCCACCTAGTGTCTGTATGTGTTATTACACATCTTACCTGCTCCAACCTGTAAATATGTGACCTTCGCCTTTGTTGGGGGGAAAAAAGCAGATCAGTCACTCACCCATATCATACTGCAGACTGAGCTCCAACTGCGGCCACAGCATGACGAGAGCAAACGAGGCGTAGAAGTGTACATCATATGTGTTATACATCCGATACTCCTGACCTGCCAGAGAAAGGACCAGACATTACATTGGGGTGATTGTACAGAGAGAACCATTACTTTGTCCCTTCCCCCCTGTATATAATGGTGACTTCCTGTCCTGTGTCCCCTCCCCCCTGTATATAATGGTGATTTCCTGTCCTGTGTCCCCTCCCCCCCCGTATATAATGGTGACTTCCTGTCCTGTGTCCCCTCCCCCCTGTATATAATGGTGACTTCCTGTCCTGTGTCCCCTCCCCCCTGTATATAATGGTGATTTCCTGTCCTGTGTCCCCTCCCCCCCCCGTATATAATGGTGACTTCCTGTCCTGTGTCCCCTCCCCCCTGTATATAATGGTGACTTCCTGTCCTGTGTCCCCTCCCCCCTGTATATAATGGTGATTTCCTGTCCTGTGTCCCCTCCCCCCCCCCGTATATAATGGTGACTTCCTGTCCTGTGTCCCCTCCCCCTGTATATAATGGTGACTTCCTGTCCCGTGTCCCCTCCCCCCTGTATATAATGGTGACTTCCTGTCCTGTGTCCCCTCCCCCCTGTATATAATGGTGATTTCCTGTCCTGTGTCCCCTCCCCCCCCCCGTATATAATGGTGACTTCCTGTCCTGTGTCCCCTCCCCCCTGTATATAATGGTGACTTCCTGTCCTGTGTCCCCTCCCCCCTGTATATAATGGTGATTTCCTGTCCTGTGTCCCCTCCCCCCCCCCGTATATAATGGTGACTTCCTGTCCTGTGTCCCCTCCCCCTGTATATAATGGTGACTTCCTGTCCCGTGTCCCCTCCCCCCTGTATATAATGGTGACTTCCTGTCCTGTGTCCCCTCCCCCCTGTATATAATGGTGATTTCCTGTCCTGTGTCCCCTCCCCCCCGTATATAATGGTGACTTCCTGTCCTGTGTCCCCTCCCCCTGTATATAATGGTGACTTCCTGTCCTGTGTCCCCTCCCCCCTGTATATAATGGTGACTTCCTGTCCTGTGTCCCCTCCCCCTGTATATAATGGTGACTTCCTGTCCCGTGTCCCCTCCCCCCTGTATATAATGGTGACTTCCTGTCCTGTGTCCCCTCCCCCCCCCGTATATAATGGTGACTTCCTGTCCTGTGTCCCCTCCCCCCTGTATATAATGGTGACTTCCTGTCCTGTGTCCCCTCCCCCTGTATATAATGGTGACTTCCTGTCCTGTGTCCCCTCCCCCTGTATATAATGGTGACTTCCTGTCCCGTGTCCCCTCCCCCCTGTATATAATGGTGACTTCCTGTCCTGTGTCCCCTCCCCCCTGTATATAATGGTGATTTCCTGTCCTGTGTCCCCTCCCCCTGAATATAATGGTGACTTCCTGTCCCGTGTCCCCTCCCCCTGTATATAATGGTGACTTCCTGTCCCGTGTCCCCTCCCCCCTGTATATAATGGTGACTTCCTGTCCTGTGTCCCCTCCCCCCTGTATATAATGGTGATTTCCTGTCCTGTGTCCCCCTCCCCCTGTATATAATGGTGATTTCCTGTCCTGTGTCCCCTCCCCCTGTATATAATGGTGACTTCCTGTCCTGTGTCCCCTCCCCCTGTATATAATGGTGACTTCCTGTCCCGTGTCCCCTCCCCCCTGTATATAATGGTGACTTCCTGTCCCGTGTCCCCTCCCCCCTGTATATAATGGTGACTTCCTGTCTACTCCTGAAGTGGGAACACCCCGAGGTGGGTGGGGACAGAAGCAGAAGTATAGATAGATGAGAGCTGGTAACTCCTCCCATACATGATCCCTATACTGCCCTCTTCAGGGGGTGATGTCCATACACTGGTTGTTGGGTGGATATTATAGGTGACATAGGGGGAGGAGATAGCGGTACACACCCTCCAGGTAGGCGAAGCGCCCGTACTCCTCCAGGAGACTTTTCATGCCGGGGATCTCCTTCTCTCCAATCTTCATCAGATAGTCGTCCTCGGAGCTGTCAGCCGGGACCTCCAGCCACACCGTCCCGCCGTCCGCCATGAAATACAGTTCATTGAACAACGCCGACTTGTACCAGGATGGGAGCCGCCTATGAGGGGCAGAAGAAGGGGGCACGAGGTGGGGGAAGGATTCATATTCCAGAATGGGGGAGGCTGTGAGGAAGAAGACCTGAATGTGACCTTCCTTTATTCGTATGTAGTAATCTCCACTCTGGTGACACCACATGGGACACAAAATCTACCCCTTCCCAGATAATGGTCACCCTGGAGATCTGTACCTACCACTGGACCTATAGATGGAGTGCATGCGCTGGACTTATAGATGGAACGCCTCCACTGGACCTATAGATGGAGACACCACCATTGGACCTATAGATGGAGCCACCACTGGTCCTATAGATGGAGACACCACTGGACCTATAGATGGAGCGCCTCCACTGGTCCTATAGATGGAGCGCCTCCACTGGACTTATAGATGGAGCGCCTCCACTGGTCCTATAGATGGAGCGCCTCCACTGGTTCTATAGATGGAGCGCCTCCACTGGACCTATAGATGGAGCGCCTCCACTGGACTTATAGATGGAGCGCCTCCACTGGTCCTATAGATGGAGCGCCTCCACTGGTCCTATAGATGGAGCCGCCTCCACTGGATCTATAGATGGAGTGCCTCCACTGGACCTATAGATGGAGCGCCTCCACTGGACTTATAGATGGAGCGCCTCCACTGGTCCTATAGATGGAGCGCCTCCACTGGTCCTATAGATGGAGCGCCTCCACTGGACCGATAGATGGAGCCACCACCACTGGATCTATAGATGGAGTGCCTCCACTGGACCTATAGATAGAGCGCCTCCACTGGACTTATAGATGGAGCGCCTCCACTGGTCCTATAGATGGAGCGCCTCCACTGGTCCTATAGATGGAGCCGCCTCCACTGGATCTATAGATGGAGTGCCTCCACTGGACTTATAGATGGAGCGCCTCCACTGGTCCTATAGATGGAGCGCCTCCACTGGTCCTATAGATGGAGCGCCTCCACTGGACCGATAGATGGAGCCACCACCACTGGATCTATAGATGGAGTGCCTCCACTGGACCTATAGATAGAGCGCCTCCACTGGACTTATAGATGGAGCGCCTCCACTGGTCCTATAGATGGAGCGCCTCCACTGGACCGATAGATGGAGCCACCACCACTGGATCTATAGATGGAGTGCCTCCACTGGACCTATAGATGGAGCGCCTCCACTGGACCTATAGATGGAGCGCCTCCACTGGTCCTATAGATGGAGCGCCTCCACTGGTCCTATAGATGGAGCGCCTCCACTGGACCGATAGATGGAGCCACCACCACTGGATCTATAGATGGAGTGCCTCCACTGGACCTATAGATGGAGTGCCTCCACTGGACCTATAGATGGAGTGCCTCCACTGGACCTATAGATGGAGTGCCTCCACTGGACCTATAGATGGAGCCACCACCACTGGACCTATAGATGGAGACACCACCACTGGACCTATAGATGGAGCGCCTCCACTGGACCTATAGATAGAGACATCACCACTGGACCTATAGATGGAGCGCCTCCACTGGACCTATAGATGGAGACATCACCACTGGACCTATAGATGGGGTACCTCCACTGGACCTATAGATGGAGACACCACCACTGGTCCTGTAGATGGAGCACCTCCACTGGTCCTGTAGATGGAGCACCTCCACTGGTCCTATAGATGGAGCGCCTCCACTGGACCTATAGATGGAGCCACCACCACTGGACCTATAGATGGAGCCACCACCACTGGACCTATAGATGGAGCCACCACCACTGGACCTATAGATGGAGCACCTCCACTGGTCCTATAGATGGAGCGCCTCCACTGGACCTATAGATGGAGTGCCTCCACTGGACCTATAGATGGAGTGCCTCCACTGGACCTATAGATGGAGTGCCTCCACTGGACCTATAGATGGTGCCACCACCACTGGACCTATAGATGGAGCGCCTCCGCTGGTCCTATAGATGGAGCCACCACCACTGGTCCTATAGATGGAGACACCACCACTGGTCCTGTAGATGGAGCACCTCCACTGGTCTTGTAGATGGAGCGCCTCCACTGGACATATAGATGGAGCCACCACCACTGGACCTATAGATGGAGCCACCACCACTGGACCTATAGATGGAGACACCACCACTGGACCTATAGATTTGTGTGGCCCCCACTGTACACTGTATGCCTCTGCATATCAGTCATATCATTCAATACATACTCCTCCCTCATGTCTCTCAGTACATACTCCTCTCTCATCTCTCTCAGTACATACTCCTCTCTCATCTCTCTCAGTACTTACTCATCTGTCAGAATTGGGTCTTGCCAGGCCTCCATCCTCCGTTCCCATTCCTCATAGTGGAACAAACCGTAATGACAAAGAACCGACGCTGCATTCCCCTGACTGCCGAAAAACCGAGTGTACCGTCTGCAGAGAGAGAAGAGGCGGGATGAGGACAACACAGACAGGCCACGTTGCAGTAACATGACTCTTCTCATGTCCAGGTTGGAGGTTTCAGAAACCAACTAAAATCTGCAATCTAATCTATAAACAATCATTTTTATTTTTATCCAACCAAATTGGACCAAACCGATCTCTGTCTCCTTGTAATGTGGAATTGTTTAGGATGGTCAGTGGTGGACAGTGATGGTCAGTGGTGGACAGTGGTGGACAGTGATGGTCAGTGGTGGACAGTGATGGGCAAGGATGGTCAGTGGTGGACAGTCAATGGTCAGTGGTGGACAGTCATGGTCAGGGGTGGACGGTTATGTATGGTTCTGGTCAATGATGTATGGTTCTGGTCAGTGGTGTATAGTTCTGGTCAGTGGTGTATGGTTCTGGTCCGTGGTGTATGGTTCTGGTCAGTGATGTATGGTTCTGGTCAGTGGTGTATGTTTCTCGTCTGTGGTGTATGGTTCTGGTCAGTAGTGTATGGTTCTGGTCAGTGGTGTATGGTTCTGGTCCGTGGTGTATGGTTCTGGTCCGTGGTGTATGGTTCTGGTCAGTGGTGTATGGTTCTGGTCCGTGGTGTATGGTTCTGGTCCGTGGTGTATGGTTCTGGTCCGTGGTGTATGGTTCTGGTCCGTGGTGTATGGTTCTGGTCAGTGATGTATGGTTCTGGTCCGTGCTGTATGGTTCTGGTCCGTGGTGTATGGTTCTGGTCCGTGGTGTATGGTTCTGGTCCGTGGTGTATGGTTATGGTCAGTGGTGTATGGTTCTGGTCCGTGGTGTATTGTTCTGGTCCGTGGTGTATGGTTCTGGTCCGTGGTGTATGGTTCTGGTCCGTGGTGTATGGTCCTGGTCCGTGGTGTATGGTTCTGGTCAATGATGTATGGTTCTGGTCCGTGGTGTATTGTTCTGGTCCGTCATGTATGGTTCTGGTCCGTGGTGTATGGTCCTGGTCCGTGGTGTATGGTTCTGGTCCGTGGTGTATTGTTCTGGTCCGTGGTGTATGGTTCTGGTCTGTGGTGTATGGTCCTGGTCCGTGGTGTATGGTTCTGGTCAGTGGTGTATGGTTCTGGTCCATGGTGTATGGTTCTGGTCCATGGTGTATGGTTCTGGTCCGTGGTGTATGGTTCTGGTCAGTGGTGGACAGTGATGGTCAGTGGTGTATGGTTCTGGTCAGTGGTGGACAGTGATGGTCAGTGGTGTATGGTTCTGGTCAGTGGTGGACAGTGATGGTCAGTGGTGGTCGCTGGAAGGGGACAGACACATACCGGCAGTACTCTCTTTCTCCTGAACCGAAGCGGACCCGAGGCATGTCCCAGGATAGGCAGAATTCCAAAGTCCCGCGTTCCCCGGAGCTCACTGAGCATCCTCCTGCCACACCTGCTGCGATTTTCTTCCCCTTCACCGTGTGAGAACTCGGGCCTGTGCCATTATTATATCATTATTACAATAGAGAATTTATAGTGACAACAGTTTATGGAGCATTATATAATATAAAGGGAGACAGTACAATTCAATACAAGAGGATTAGGAGGGTCCTGCTCCTGAGAGCTTACATTCTAATAGGAAGGGTTCAGGTGTTCCAGGGTTCATGTTAGATTCAGTCAGGGTCTCCTCTATTACAGGAACCCCAGAATTTGTCTACTCACAATTTACTCTGCAATGGGAGGCAGCACTAGGAATCCTTGTACACCATCTATGTGTCCCAGGAGCTCTAATCTAAGGCGAATGGCTTCAGAGCTCAGAAATGTCCCCGGATGTGTGCCCCTAGTATGATGAATAGTGGAACATTTTGTGTAGAACGTTTCTGGAAACTATCTCAGAGCAAAATGGAGATTTCTATGTGTGTCTGGGACTTATGGTTCCCAGGATGCATCAGAAGGATCGCTACTATTCGGATGGTAGGTGTCAATCCCTTGTAGTGACCCCTATTACACAACTGGGAAGAGAAAACAGGAAGAAGACCTTCAGGACTTGTGTGAACCCTTTCCTTGTGTGTCTCGAAAGATGAACACTCTCCTTGTGTGTCCTGAAAGATGAACCCTTTCCTTGTGTGTCCAGAAAGATGAACCCTTTCCTTGTGTGTCTTGAAAGATGAACCCTTTCCTTGTGTGTCTCGAAAGATGAACACTTTCCTTGTGTGTCTCGAAAGATGAACACTCTCCTTGTGTGTCCTGAAAGATGAACCCTCTCCTTGTGTGTCCAGAAAGATGAACACTTTCCTTGTGTGTCCCGAAAGATGTACCCTTTCCTTGTGTGTCCCGAAAGATGAACCCTCTCCTTGTGTGTCCCGAAAGATGAACCCTTTCCTTGTGTGTCCTGAAAGATGGACCCTTTCCTTGTGTGTCACAGGAGGTGTCCAGCTTTAGTAGAGGGCTCATTGGATCTGCTACTGCAATTGGTGCAGAGATCTGTTCCCTAGTTGGTGGATGCAACGCTGATAAGAAACACTTCATTAATCCCAACACTTACTAGGGGTGGAGTTCAAACGTCCGTCTTCCAGCAAGTCTTTCCAAATGTCCTGTCCCATCCCGTTGGGGTCAAACTCTGTACAGTGGGAAACGTGTATCCCGGGCTGGGGGAGAAACACACAACTGATCACCCAATGTGACTCCATCAATAACCCCCCCGGATCTGATCACCCAATGTGACTGCACCAATGACCCCCCTAATCTGATCACCCAATGTGACTCCATCAATAACCCCCCCCGATCTGATCACCCAAAGTGACTCCACCAATGACCCCCCTGATCTGATCACCCAATGTGACTCCACCAATGACCCCCCTGATCTGATCACCCAATGTGACTCCATCAATAACCCCCCCTGATCTGATCACCCAATGTGACTCCACCAATGACCCCCCTGATCTGATCGCCCAATGTGACTCCACCAATGACCCCCCTGATCTGATCACCCAATGTGACTCCATCAATAACCCCCCCTGATCTGATCACCCAATGTGACTGCACCAATGACCCCCCTGATCTGATCACCCAATGTGACTGCACCAATGACCCCCCTGATCTGATCACCCAATGTGACTGCACCAATGACTCCCCTGATCTGATCACCCAATGTGACTCCATCAATAACCCCCCCTGATCTGATCACCCAATGTGACTGCACCAATGACCCCCCTGATCAGATCACCCAATGTGACTCCACCAATGACCCCCCTGATCTGATCACCCAATGTGACTCCACCAATGACCCCCCTGATCTGATCACCCAATGTGACTCCACCAATGACCCCCCTGATCAGATCACCCAATGTGACTCCACCAATGACCCCCCTGATCTGATCACCCAATGTGACTTCACCAATGACCCCCCTAATCTGATCACCCAATGTGACTCCACCAATGGCCCCCCTGATCTGATCACCCAATGTGACTCCACCAATGACCCCCCTGATCAGATCACCCAATGTGACTCCACCAATGACCCCCCTGATCTGATCACCCAATGTGACTCCATCAATAACCCCCTCTGATCTGATCACCCAATGTGACTCCACCAATGACCCCCCTGATCTGATCACCCAGTGACTTCACCAATGACCCCCCTGATCTGATCACCCAATGTGACTGCACCAATGACCCCCCCTAATCTGATCACCCAATGTGACTCCACCAATGACCCCCCTGATCTGATCACCCAGTGACTTCACCAATGACCCCCCTGATCTGATCACCCAATGTGACTGCACCAATGACCCCCCTGATCTGATCACCCAATGTGACTCCACCAATGACCCCCCTAATCTGATCACCCAATGTGACTTCACCAATGACCCCCCTGATCTGATCACCCAAAGTGACTTCACCAATGACCCCCCTGATCTGTTTGCCCAATGTGACTTCACCAATGACCCCCCTGATCTGATCGCCCAATGTGACTCCATCGATAACCCCCCCTGATCTGATCGCCCAATGTGACTCCACAAATGGCCCCCCTGATCTGATCACCCAATGTGACTCCATCAATAACCCCTCTGATCTGTTCACCCAATGTGACTCCACCAATGACCCCCCTGATCTGATCACCCAATGTGACTCCACCAATGACCCCCCTGATCTGATCGCCCAATGTGACTCCATCAATAACCCCCCCTGATCTGATCGCCCAATGTGACTCCATCAATAACCCCCCTGATCTGATCGCCCAATGTGACTGCACCAATGACCCCCCTGATCTGATCACCCAATGTGACTCCACCAATGACCCCCCTGATCTGATCACCCAATGTGACTTCACCAATGACCCCCCTGATCTGATCACCCAATGTGACTGCACCAATGACCCCCCTGATCAGATCACCCAATGTGACTCCACCAATGACCCCCCTGATCTGATCACCCAATGTGACTCCACCAATGACCCCCCTGATCTGATCACCCAATGTGACTCCACCAATGACCCCCCTGATCTGATCACCCAATGTGACTCCACCAATGACCCCCCTGATCAGATCACCCAATGTGACTCCACCAATGACCCCCCTGATCTGATCACCCAATGTGACTCCATCAATAACCCCCCCTGATCTGATCACCCAATGTGACTCCATCAATAACCCCCCCGATCAGATCACCCAATGTGACTCCACCAATGACCCCCCTGATCTGATCACCCAATGTGACTCCATCAATAACCCCCCCTGATCTGATCACCCAATGTGACTCCATCAATAACCCCCCCGATCAGATCACCCAATGTGACTCCACCAATGGCCCCCCTGATCTGATCGCCCAATGTGCCTTCACCAATGACTCTTCTGATCTGATCACCCAATGGGACTCCATCAATCAGCCCCCTGATCCAACATCCAAATGTGATGCCGCCAATAAAGTCCCTCATCCAACCATCGGATGTTATGCAACCATTAAGCCTCCTGATCCGGTCGCCCAATGTGACGTAATAAATGAGCCCCTCTGATTCAACTGCTTATTGTGAAGCCACCAATGAATCCCACCATCTGACCGATATTGTGACGCTAGCAAAAATCCCCTCATCCAACCGACCAATGTGATGCCACCAATAAGCCTCATCTGACCACCCATAGTGACGCCAGCAATGAGGCCCCAATTTTACTGGTAAATGTGAGGCCACCAAGCCCCTGATCTGAGGGATGCCACCAGTAAGCTTTGTCTCTCATCAAGTGATTGCTCCTGAGGAAAACTCACTTGTACGGCAATGTCCAGGACCCTTGTCATGTCATTCCTCCCTTATATGGCTATGGACCTTGATAACCATTACCCTGTGATCACTCCCAGCTTACCCTCCTTCGTGCGGCAATGGCAACCCACTTACCCTCTGTCATACGGCAATAGACCTTGATAACGACCCTCATCATATGATCCCACCCACTTACCCTGTCATACGGCAATGGACCTTGATAAGAACCCTCATCACGTGACCCCACCCAATAACTCTCTCATACGGCAATAGACCTTGATAACGACCCTCATCATGCAATTCCTCCCCCTACCTAACCCCTCTTGTAAGATATGGACCTTGATAATGACCCCCATCCTGTGATCCTTACTCTTTTTTATGACTATGGATCTTGAGAAGGATCCTCATCGTGCGGTTCCTCCCCCCACCTTACGCCTCTTGTAAGATATGGATCTTGATAATGATCCTTATCCTGTAATCCTTCCTGCTTACTATCTTTGGTATAGCTATGGACTTAGATCATAACCCTTGTCATTAATAACCCTTGTCATGCGATCCCCCCTCCCCTCACTTAACCCCTCTTGTAAGATATGACCCTTGATCATGATCCTCATCATGTGATCTCTTCCACTTACCCTCTTTGGTATGGCTATGGACCTCGATAATGACCCTCATCCTGTGATCCCTCCCATTTACACTCTTTCGTATGGCTTTGGACCTTGATGAGGACCCCCATACTGTGATCCCTCCCATTTACCCTCTTTGGTATGGCTTTGGACCCTGATAATGACCCTTGTCATGCGATTACTCCCCTCACTTAACCCCTCTTGTAAGATATGGACCTTTATGATGACCCTCATCCTGTGATCCCACCTGCTTACCCTCTCTTGTACAGCTATAGACCTTGATGACCCTCATCCTGTGATCCTTGCCCCTTACCCTCTTTCGTATGAATATGGACCTTGATAATGACCCTCATTCTGTGATCCCTCCAGCTTACCCTCTTTTGTATTGCTATGGACCTTGATAATGACCCTCATCCTGTGATCCCTCCCACTTACCCTCTCTCGTACGGCTATGCCCAGAGTGAATGCATTGACGGCAGTACAGTGATGAAGCAGCACACCAGACACTGCCTCCCCCTCTCTGCTGAGATGGAATGGCTCATTCCAATGGCCCCCGGCCTTGTCTGTCTTGGTGCCGCTTCCATTCCTCATGGTGAACATGATGGTCACTTCAACCTCCTCATCGCCAGAATTCTCCACATCCCAAACAAAGGTGGCCAGCGGCAGCGAGGAGTCCTGAGGAAGAGGAGATGTTACATAATTAGTAAGGTTAAGTAAGAACTTTGCTCTACAACAAAACCCTCCCGCAGTTTCTAAGAACAGAAGCACTTACATCTCTAAACCCATAAACAGTATTGTATCTGCTTCTGAAGATTGGAAAAAGAGAACAAAGAGAAAGAAGGAGCATAATGATGAAGAGGGAAGTCTGGGAGGAAGAGATGAAAGAAGAGAAGGAGAAGGAGTATGACCGCTAAAGTCACATTGGAGGACAATGAGGATGGTCTTTGGTATATGGTGATGGTCAGTGGTGGACAGTGATGGTCAGTGGTGGACAGTGGTAATGATGAAGAGGGAAGTCTGGGAGGAAGAGATGAAAGAAGAAAAGGAGAAGAAGTATGAACCCTAAGGCACATTGGAGGACAATGAGGATGGTCTTTGGTATATGGTGATGGTCAGTGGTGGACAGTGATGGTCAGTGGTAATGATGAAGAGGGAAGTCTGGGAGGAAGAGATGAAAGAAGAAAAGGAGTAGTATGGCCGCTAAGGCACATTGGAGGACAATGAGGATAGTCTTTGGTGTATGTTGATGGTCAGTGGTGGACAGTGATGGTCAGTGGTGGACAGTGGTAATGATGAAGAGGGAAGTCTGGGAGGAAGAGATGAAAGAAGAAAAGGAGAAGAAGGACTATGACCGCTAAGGCACATTGGAGGACAATGAGGATAGTCTTTGGTGTATGTTGATGGTCAGTGGTGGACAGTGATGGTCAGTGGTGGACAGTGATGGTCAGTGGTGGACAGTGGTAATGATGAAGAGGGAAGTCTGGGAGGAAGAGATGAAAGAAGAAAAGGAGAAGAAGGACTATGACCGCTAAGGCACATTGGAGGACAATGAGGATGGTCTTTGGTGTATGGTGATGGTCAGTGGTGGACAGTGATGGTCAGTGGTGGACAGTGATGGTCAGTGGTGGACAGTTATAGTCAATGGTGGACAGTGATGGTCAGTGGTGGACAGTGATGGTCAGTGATGGTCAGTGGTGGACAGTGATGGTCAGTGGTGGACAGTGATGGTCAGTGGTGGACAGTGATGGTCAGTGGTGGACAGTTATAGTCAGTGGTGGACAGTGATGGTCAGTAGTGGACAGTGATGGTCAGTGGTGGACAGTGGTAATGGTGAAGAGGGAAGTCTGGGAGGAAGAGATGAAAGAAGAGAAGGAGAAGAAGTATGATCGCTAAAGGCACATTGGAGGACAATGAGGATGGTCTTTGGTGTATGGTCAGTGGTGGACAGTGATGGTCAGTGGTGGACAGTGATAGTCAGTGGTGGACAGTGATGGTCAGTGGTGGACAGTGATGGTCAGTGGTGGACAGTTATAGTCAGTGGTGGACAGTGATAGTCAATAGTGGAGAGTGATGGTCAGTGGTGGACAGTGGTAATGGTAAAGAGGGAAGTCTGGGAGGAAGAGATGAAAGAAGAGAAGGAGAAGAAGTATGACCGCTAAAGGCACATTGGAGGACAATGAGGATGGTCTTTGGTGTATGGTGATGGTCAGTGGTGGACAGTGATGGTCAGTGGTGGACAGCGATGGTCAGTGGTGGACAGTGATGGTCAGTGGTGGACAGTGATAGTCAGTAGTGGATAGTGATGGTCAGTGGTGGACAGTGATGGTCAGTGGTGGACAGTGATGGTCAGTGGTGGACAGTGATGGTCAGTGATGGTCAGTGGTGGACAGTAATGGTCAGTGGTGGACAGTGATGGTCAGTGGTGGACAGTGATGGTCAGTGGTGGACAGTGATGGTCAGTGGTGGACAGTGATGGTCAGTGGTAATGATGAAGAGGGAAGTCTGGGAGGAAGAGATGAAAGAAGAGAACGAGAAGGAGTATGACCGCTAAATGCACATTGGAGGACAATGAGGATGGTCTTTGGTGTATGGTGATGGTCAGTGGTGGACAGTAATGGTCAGTGGTGGACAGTGATGGTCAGTGGTGGACAGTGATGGTCAGTGGTGGACAGTGATAGTCAGTAGTGGACAGTGATGGACAGTGGTGGACAGTAATGGTCAGTGGTGGACAGTGATGGTCAGTGGTGGACAGTGATGGTCAGTGGTGGACAGTGATGGTCAGTGGTGGACAGTGATGGTCAGTGGTGGACAGTGATGGTCAGTGGTGGACAGTGATGGTCAGTGGTGGACAGTGATGGTCAGTGGTAATGATGAAGAGGGAAGTCTGGGAGGAAGAGATGAAAGAAGAGAACGAGAAGGAGTATGACCGCTAAAGGCACATTGGAGGACAATGAGGATGGTCTTTGGTGTATGGTGATGGTCAGTGGTGGACAGTGATGGTCAGTGGTGGACAGTAATGGTCAGTGATAATGATGAAGAGGGAAGTCTGGGAGGAAGAGATGAAAGAAGAAAAGGAGGAGGAGTATGACCGCTAAGGAACATAGTGTCACTTAGTGTCAGATTTGTCCGCCACAATGTCACAGTCCCGCTATAAGTTGCTGATCGCCACCATTACTAGTAAAAATAAATAAAAATTCCATAAATCTTTCCCATAGTTTGTAGATGTGATACATTTTGTGCAAACCAATCAATATACATTTATCTGGAATTTCTTTTTTTTACCAACAAACATGGAGCAGAAAACATATTGGAATAAATTGATGAAGAAATTAGATATTTTTACATTTTTTTATTGGATGTTTTATAGCAGAAAGTAAAAAAAATGTTTGTTTCTTCTTCAAAATTGTTGCTCCTTTTTTTTTTTTTGTTTATATCGCAAAAAAATAAAAACCCGCAGAGGTGATCAAATGCCACCAATTTCCACCTCCCAGTTCTACTGCTTGTGGATGTCCCGAAGGTTAAAGGGTAACTCCACTTTTGTGGGGAATAAAAATAGCAAATAAAGAATAAATAATCTAGCGCAGGGGTCTAAAACTGGCGGTCCTCCAGCTGTTCCGGTGGGAGGAGTCATGCTTGTACCCGTCAGCCTTGCAATGCCTCATGGGACTTGTAGTTTTACAACAGCTGGAGGGCCGCCAGTTTGAGACCCCCCTGATCTAGTGTATACAATACTAATCATATACAATACTAATCATACACAATACTAATCATATACAATACTAATCATACACAATACTAATCATACACAATACTAATCATACACAATACTAATCATACACAATACTAATCATATACAATACTAATCATAATATAACTGAATGTTATTAAAAACCCCCCTTTACTTTTCAATCTGGAGCCGCAGTCATTTTCCGAAAATACAATCTAATATGGCCGCCTGGAGGTGTTTTCCATACACAGAGTGTGTACAGAACTTCCCTCAGAAACATCATTTCCTGCTTGTGTGATTGGCTCACTGATTTTCCCAGAAGTCTGCACTAAGATACAAGTCATATTTTAGGCATCCCCTGCAACACAAATGTCATTTTTGGTGAGATCTTCCTAATAGGAACACGTCTACAGGAATGCAGGCCCAGCAGCTTCCCTCATTAGTGTCCCTGAAGGTGCGGCAGCTGGTTGATAATTCTGAAACCCCTCCCATTAGACTCACTTTTCCACATGGACACAGAGGAACACACAGGGGGATTTCTTCAGAATAACAAAAGGGGAGGAATCTGCTACAAAGTTTATTATAATCCTTGTAATGTACAGAGGGGATGTTTTCTCAACAAAAGTGGAGTTACTCTTTAAAAGACTTTCTGTGTCCCTCGAAGCATGAGAGAGAAAATTGGGTTTTTATACTCACTCTAACAGACTTTTCCTGGAGTCCATCGAGTGAATGGAGCCCCGGAAGGTCCATTGAGTGAATGGAGCCCCGGAAGGTCCATTGAGTGAATGGAGCCCCGGAAGGTCCATTGAGTGAATGGAGCCCCGGAAGGTCCATTGAGTGAATGGAGCCCTGGAAGGTCCATTGAGTGAATGGAGCCCCGGAAGGTCCATTGAGTGAATGGAGCCCCGGAAGGTCCTTTGAGTGAATGGAGCTCTAGAAGGTCCATTGAGTGAATGGAGCCTCGGAAGGTCCATTGAGTGAATGGAGCCCCGGAAGGTCCATTGAGTGAATGGAGCCCCGGAAGGTCCTTTGAGTGAATGGAGCTCTAGAAGGTCCATTGAGTGAATGGAGCCTCGGAAGGTCCATTGAGTGAATGGAGCCCCGGAAGGTCCATTGAGTGAATGGAGCCCCAGAAGGTCCTTTGAGTGAATGGAGCTCTAGAAGGTCCATTGAGTGAATGGAGCCTCGGAAGGTCCATTGAGTGAATGGAGCCCTGGAAGGTCCATTGAGTGAATGGAGCCCCGGAAGGCTGTATGGTCACCAGTAACAAAATGTTGACTTTGGGAGCAGCTTTCAAGGTAGCCCAGTGCTGGTACTTGGTGGCATCCAGAACTGCACACATGATATCTTCCTATTGTGCAAAAATAGGCGTGATCAAATTCCACCGCCAATGGAAGATGGGCTCTTACCAGAGTTGCAGGACACTATTATAAGACATAAAGTCTCCAGTGCTTCAGGTATGTCTCGGTGGACGTAGAGAAATGGATGCACATCGTGGATATAAAATAAAGGAAACATCCACATCGTGTAAAACCGTAAACACTCATTAATGTGCAAAAGAGATTAAAGATACTCACATCTCATGAGATAAAAGAAGCGTAAAATCAATCCAGGACAAATAGACCATACATGGAGGTAGATGAGTTTGTGTACACAGCAAGACCAGCATGGCAACGGCACGTACGTAGGCTCCGCCTTACATGTTTCGTCACAACTGACGGCACCGGGGCATGTCCATTTTTCTACATCCACTGAGACATACTTGAAGCACTGGAGACTTTATGTTCCTGGAGGACATGTGATGTCTGATGATGATATATCATATTGAACACATTTGAGTCCTGCAACTCTGGTAAGAGTCCATCTTACATTGGTGGTGGATCACGTGGTGGAATTTGATCACACATACCTTCAGAATTTCACATCAACATTTTTGTGATTTTTTTTGACACATTCTTTTGGCATCATTGCTCACTATTTTTATGGACTAAGTTGATAAATTAATATTAATAGCGCTGCAAAATTTCTGTTATAATTGTAAACTATGACCTCACAGTGATAAAACAAGGGGGAGGGGGAGGGAAGTTTGTAGCCTTAGGATAGCTACTCCTGAACCCGAGGGTTGGAGATGCGACTGTGCAAGTGTCTGCAAAAGGTTAACTCCTCCCCTGCTCCGTAAAAGTGGGGGCGCACGTTCATGACAAGGAAGGCTTACCTGGAGGACTTGGAGAGTCTCCACAAGGAGGTCAACGAAAAGCACCAGCAGAATCCCTAATAATAGTGACGATGGGTGGCTGAAACCCGTCCTGGGACCAAATGATTGGAAGGCTGACGCGTTTCAGGGGACATACACCCTTACTCAGAACTATTGTGTAAAGGGGTATGTCTCCCGAAATGCGTCAGTCATTTGGTCCCAGGACAGATTTCACTGTGTTCAACTGAAGTAGATCAGTAACATGCTTGCCGTTTTTATCTGCTTGTGAGTATCCGTTCGCCTTGGTGGATTCAATACATTTGTTTATGGCAATGTGCAAAGTGTGTGCACCCTCCTGAGTGTTTTTCACACTCTTATCGAAGTTCTCTACGCATGTCCACCCATAGAAGACCCATCCCGAGAGAGGAGACTGGAAGATTACAGCAGATATACGCTACTAAAAAACGTACAGCTTCAGCCATTTGCTCCATGTCTTCAAAGAGAACTAAACCCCACACCATGACACCACCACCAGCCTGAACTGGTGATAGCCCATCCCCCACTCCATGACACCACCAGCCTGAACCGGTGATAGCCCCCCCCACACCATAAGACCACCAGCCTGAACCGTTGATAGCCCACCCCCCACACCATAAGACCACCAGCCTGAACCGGTGATAGCCCATCCCCCACACCATAAGACCACCAGCCTGAACTGGTGATAGCCCATCCCCCACTCCATGACACCACCAGCCTGAACTAGTGATAGCCCATCCCCCACTCTATGACACCACCAGCCTGAACCGGTGATAGCCCATCCCCCACACCATGACACCACCAGCCTGAACCGGTGATAGCCCATCCCCCACACCATGACACCACCAGCCTGAACCGGTGATAGCCCATCCCCCACTCCATGACACCACCAGCCTGAACTGGTGATAGCCCACCCCCCACACCATAAGACCACCAGCCTGAACCGTTGATAGCCCACCCCCCACACCATAAGACCACCAGCCTGAACTGGTGATAGCCCATCCCCCACTCCATGACACCACCAGCCTGAACTAGTGATAGCCCATCCCCCACTCCATGACACCACCAGCCTGAACCGGTGATAGCCCATCCCCCACACCATGACACCACCAGCCTGAACCGGTGATAGCCCATCCCCCACACCATGACATCACCAGCCTGAACCGGTGATAGCCCATCCCCCACACCATGACACCACCAGCCTGAACCGGTGATACAAGGCATGACTGAACCATGTGCTAAATTCTGACCCCACCATCTGAATGTCGCAGCCGAAATCCAGACTCCTCAGACCAGGCAACGTTTTTCCAATCTTCTATTGTCCAATTTTGGTGTGTGGGGGGGAAGGGAGAGGTATGTGGGGGGGGAAGGGAGGGGTATGTGGGGGGGGAAGGGAGAGGTGTGTGGGGGGGAAGGGAGGGGTATGTGGGGGGGGAAGGGAGGGTATGTGGGGGGGGAGGGAGGGTATGTGGGGGGGGAAGGGAGGGTATGTGGGGGGGAAGGGAGAGGTATGTGGGGGGGAAGGGAGGGGTGTGTGGGGGGGGAAGGGAGGGGTATGTGGGGGGGGAAGGGAGGGTATGTGTGGGGGTAAGGGAGGGTATGTGGGGGGGAAGGGAGGGTGTGTGGGGGGGAAGGGAGGGGTATGTGGGGGGGAAGGGAGGGGTATGTGGGGGGGAAGGGAGGGGTATGTGGGGGGGGAAGGGAGGGTATGTGGGGGGGAAAGGAGGGGTGTGTGGGGGGGAAGGGAGGGGTGTGTGTGGGGGAAGGGAGGGGTATGTGGGGGGGAAGGGAGGGGTATGTGGGGGGGGAAGGGAGGGGTATGTGTGGGGGGGAGGGGTATGTGGGGGGGAAGGGAGGGGTGTGTGGGGGGGAAGGGAGGGGTATGTGGGGGGGGGAGGGAGGGGTATGTGTGGGGTGGAAGATTTTCATTGTTATCCTCGGTTTATAGTTTTGTTACAGATGAAAAGTACCGGCTATAAATAAATGAGACTTTGAACCGGCCGAGACACGGCGAATGTTATCAGGAATCACACCTCGTACTTTATTACTCCAAACACCATGACCTGACCCTATGGTATGGGGAGGAGTAACATGGAAAGGGAAACCGGGGGGGTACAGAGGAGCCCGTGGGGGGTACAATAGAGGATAACCAAAGGGGGTGGTACAGAGGAGCCCGGGGGGGGGGGGGCAATAGAGGGTAACCAAAGGGGATGGTACAGAGGAGCCCGGGGGGGGGGGGGCAATAGAGGGTAACCAAAGGGGGTGGTACAGAGGAGCCTGGGGGGGGGGGGCAATGGAGGGTAACCAAAGGGGGTGGTACAGAGGAGCCCGGGGGGGGGGGGGGCAATAGAGGGTAACCAAAGGGGGTGGTACAGAGGAGCCCGGGGGGGGGGGGGGCAATAGAGGGTAACCAAAGGGGGTTGTACAAAGGAGCCGGGGGGGGGGGGACAAAAGAGGGTAACCAAAGGGGGTGGTACAGAGGAGGCGGGGGTACAATAGAGGGTAACCAAAGGGGGTGGTACAGAGGAGCCCGGGGGGACAATAGAGGGTAACCAAAGGGGGTGGTACAGAGGAGCCGGGGGTACAATAGAGGGTAACCAAAGGGGGTGGTACAGAGGAGCCGGGGGTACAATAGAGGGTAACCAAAGGGGGTGGTACAGAGGAGCCGGGGGTACAATAGAGGGTAACCAAAGGGGGTGGTACAGAGGAGCCCGGGGGGGGGGGGGCAATAGAGGGTAACCAAAGGGGGTGGTACAGAGGAGCCGGGGGGACAATAGAGGGTAACCAAAGGGGGTGGTACAGAGGAGCCGGGGGGGACAATAGATGGTAACCAAAGGGGGTGGTACAGAGGAGCCCGGGGGGGACAATAGAGGATAACCAAAGGGGGTGGTACAGAGGAGCCCGGGGGGGACAATAGAGGATAACCAAAGGGGGTGGTACAGAGGAGCCGGGGGTACAAAAGAGGGTAACTAAAGGGGGTGGTAAAGAGGAGCCCGGGGGACAATAGAGGGTAACCAAAGGTTGTGGTGGTACAGAGGAGTCGGGGTGGAGGGGATAGGGACAATAGAGGGTAACCAAAGGGGGTGGTACAGAGGAGCCCGGGGGGGGGGACAATAGAGGGTAACCAAAGGGGGTTGTACAGAGGAGCCGGGGGGGGGGGACAATAGAGGGTAACTGTAACGGAACCCCGTCGCACTCCTCTTGAGTGCTTCCGTCAGCACACTGCTTTCTCCAATCTGGATCCTCAGATATCAAATATTACAGCCATATAGTGTAACCAAGAACCAGACAAGACTAGCTTAGTTACAAACTGAACATGGAAGTGTTTATTAGAAGAATAGTCTTCTATACACTTGAGGAGGAGGTTCCCCCCTTCTGATCATATTATTCTTAGGACCCTTTCACACGTGTGGACTGTTCAGATCCGCCTGTCAGTTTTTTCAGTGGATCTGAACGGTTGCTCCATACATCTCTATGGAGCGACGGATGTCAGCGGTGACATGTCCGCCCCGATCCGATCCGCCAAATCCAGATGGATGGATTATTTGCGCTATAAACAAAGAGCGACAATTTTGAAAAAAAAAATAAATTTTTTTTTTTTACTTTTTCCTATAATACATATCCAAAAAAAACCCCCAAAAAACATTTATTCATCAGTTTAGGGCGATATATATTGTTCTACATTTGGTAAAAAAAACAAAAATCAGCGTATATTGATTGGTTTGCGCAAAAGTTATCGCGTCTACAAAATAGGGGATATATTTAGGGATTTTTTCTTTTATTGCTTTTACTACTAATGGTGGCGATCTGCGATTTTTAGCGGGACTGCGACATTGCGGCGGACGAATTTGACCTCAAATGACACTTTTTGGGGACCAGTGACATTATTACATTGATCAGTGCTAAAAAAAAATGCACTGATCAATGTAAAAATGTCACTGGCAGGGAAGGGGTTAACACTAGGGGGCGATCAAGGGGTTAACTGTTAGCGTGTTCTAACTGTAGGGGGGGATGGGCTTACTGGGACATGACAGAGATCACTGCTCCCGATCACTGGGAACGGAAGATCTCGGTCATGTCACTAGGCAGAACAGGGAGATGTCTTGTTTATATAGACAGTTCCCCGTTTTGCCTGTGTACAAGGCGATCGCGGGTGGCCAGCGGAGATGTCCTGGGCGAGCCATCGTACAGCTACGGCGATTTGCATGCAGGAGAGCTGACCTGCCGCCATACGACGATGGCGGCTGGTCGGCAAGTGGTTAAATAGCTGTCCAATTTCTCAGTCACCCTGTGCCCCAATAGACACAGGGTGACTTAGACATAGGAGGTGCATGGGGATCCCAACCTCTCCAAAGAATTCTAGGTTCCACGGGCCCCCCGCCCAAAGTGACTCCCGTCACATCTCTCCCCTTTCGGTAGGGAACTAACACAGGAGGAGACCCCAGACGGGTTGACTCCGAAGTTAGTCCATAGTTCCAGTCCTCTACTGCCAGTACCCACACCATACCCCAAACAAATTGTTTCAAATACAGCATTACTCACCCATCCAACCTCTGCCTCTCTCGTAGAACATACCCGCTGCTGGGTGGAAGTGCGGACTGGCCCTTCTCCCTGGAGTTCTTTTAACCGCTAAAGAGAAGACAGGGGGACTGGGCTCACTCCATCATGCTGTTGGGGATCTGGGCCGACTGCCCAGCCTCCCTGGGGTACACAGATGAAGACTGATACCCATTCACCGACAACAGATCAAGCTGCAGTTGTAAGGTTCCGACTGCATGCTCTTCTGCGGAGTGGATTTTTGTGTGCAGAGGTCAGTAGTGTTCTGCCCTGATAGAGCTTCAGCTCTCACATCATCCGCTCCGGCTGACTGTTGGGGAGGGAGGACGACAACCTCCTCTCCCTTCTCCCCCTGGATTCTGATCTGCTGCTCGGGAGTGACCACCACCTCCTCACCCTGGGACTCCTCAACTGCCGCAGGTGTGGGGCAGAGGTCTTGGACCCTCTGTCTGGTTGCCAGCGCTTTGGATGGGTTGGGCCCCGTCTGCTGCTGGGACAACCTTTCTCTTGTACTGTCTCCCAGGTGCACAAATCCTTGTTGGGGAGGGGAGATAGCTGTTTCCCCTCCTTGCATCTCTGCAATCCACTGGGGAAGAAGAAACAACACCTCCTCACCTCGGGCCTCCAAAACTGCCATGGGTGTGGAGCAGGACTCTGCAGTACTCTGTCCTGCTGCCAGCACTTCTGCTGGGGGTTTGCTAGGTGGCTGCTCCTCTATAGAAAAGTCTAATAAATCCCCAGTCTCTGGAAATTCTCAAAGTCCAGGGCACGGGCTGGTGGCCAACACTTTGGCAGGCGACTCATCATCCATAACATCCTCTGATGAAAAGTCAATTAAATACCGTATTTATCTGCGTATAACACGCACTTTTTTCCCCTGAAAATCAGGGGAAAATCGCAGGTGTGTGTTATACGCCGATCCCCTGCAATCCCGAGCTGTCAATTCTTCAAAATCGCCGACCGCGATTTGAAAATGGCGCCGCCGGCGCCGAAATACACAGAGCCGGTCCTCGGCTCTTCTCGGCGGCTCTCGTTCACTTTCGGCTCCACTCGAACCTACTCGGCTAGGTTCGGATAGCTCCGCTCGGGACTACGAGTGGAGCCGTAAGTGAACGAGAGCCGCCGGGAAGAGCCGAGGACCGGCTCTATGTATTTCGGCGCCGGCGGCACCATTTTCAAATCGCGGTCTGCAATTTTGAAGCCCAGGTTAGCTGGGATAGAGGTTTGAAGGCTGCACTGGGGAAGGCTGCACTGACAAGGCTGCACTGGGGAAGGCTGCACTGACAAGGCTGCACTGACAAGGCTGCACTGGGGAAGGCTGCACTGACAAGGCTGCACTGACATGGCTGCACTGACAAGGCTGCACTGACAAGGCTGCACTGACAAGGCTGCACTGACAAGGCTGCACTGGGGAAGGCTGCACTGACATGGCTGCAC
The DNA here is from genome assembly GCF_042186555.1 of Aquarana catesbeiana. Taxonomy (NCBI): domain Eukaryota; kingdom Metazoa; phylum Chordata; class Amphibia; order Anura; family Ranidae; genus Aquarana; species Aquarana catesbeiana. The sequence goes on along the minus strand of NC_133324.1, from coordinate 990,336,474 downwards.
TGACATGGCTGCACTGACAAGGCTGAACTGACAAGGCTGAACTGACAAGGCTGAACTGGGGAAGGCTGCACTGACAAGGCTGAACTGGGGAAGGCTGCACTGACATGGCTGCACTGACATGGCTGCACTGGGGCAAGGCTGCACTGACAAGGCTGCACTGACAAGGCTGCACTGGGGAAGGCTGCACTGACATGGCTGCACTGACAAGGCTGCACTGGGGAAGGCTGCACTGACATGGCTGCACTGACAAGGCTGCACTGGGGCAAGGCTGCACTGACAAGGCTGCACTGACAAGGCTGCACTGGGGAAGGCTGCACTGACATGGCTGCACTGACAAGGCTGCACTGGGGAAGGCTGCACTGACATGGCTGCACTGGGGAAGGCTGCACTGACATGGATGCACTGACAAGGCTGCACTGACATGGCAGCACTGACATGGCTGCACTGACATGGCTGCACTGACATGGCTGCACTGACATGGCTGCACTGACATGGCTGCACTGACATGGCTGCACTGGGGAAGGCTGCACTGACATGGATGCACTGGGGAAGGCTGCACTGACAAGGCTGCACTGACAAGGCAGCACTGACATGGCTGCACTGGGGAAGGCTGCACTGACATGGATGCACTGGGGAAGGCTGCACTGACAAGGATGCACTGACAAGGCTGCACTGACAAGGCTGCACTGACATGGCTGCACTGACATGGCTGCACTGACATGGCTGCACTGACATGGCTGCACTGACATGGCTGCACTGACATGGCTGCACTGACATGGCTGCACTGGGGAAGGCTGCACTGACATGGCTGCACTGACATGGCAGCACTGACATGGCTGCACTGACATGGCTGCACTGGGGAAGGCTGCACTGACATGGCTGCACTGACATGGATGCACTGACAAGGCTGCACTGACATGGCAGCACTGACATGGCTGCACTGACATGGCTGCACTGGGGAAGGCTGCACTGACAAGGCTGCACTGACATGGCAGCACTGACATGGCTGCACTGACATGGCTGCACTGACAAGGCTGCACTGAAATGGCTGCACTGACATGGCTGCACTGACATGGCTGCACTGACATGGCTGCACTGGGGCAAAGCTGCACTGAGAAGGCTGCAATGATGGGCATTTAAATGTAAGTTATTTTCCCTTCAAATTCCCTCCTAAATTGGGGTGCGTGTTATACGCCGATAAATACGGTACATTGCTGACTCTTCAGCCAGGATTTCAGAGTTGTCAGCTGGTATTTCCTGATAGTCCCAGGCAAAGGGAGCCCAGCCCTGGCACTGAGCAATGTCTAGCAGCCGTCTGTAGGCGATCTCCAGCTCCCATTCCTGAACGGCCAGAAACTCCAAATCTTCCTGTGCCCAGTGCACTTCCGAAATGTTCAGTAGCCCTTCTCTGAAATCCATGATTTCGTCCACCCGCCACTCCAAATCACACCCAAAGTTAGGGTCCCCTGTCAGCTTCACAAACAACAGTCCCAAGCCGACGTAGCTTAAGCCCTCCATTGAGCTGTCATCCGCTATCCAGGGACATGCTTGGGATACATGCCACCGGAGGGCTCTGTAGCTCTCATCCAGCTTTATCTCTGCCCAGACCAGCCTGCTTAATTCAGCTGTCTGCTTCTTGTGTGGTTTTTCTCCCAAAAACCGCACCCGCAGTCCGTACTGCGACCAGTACCTTTCCTCGATGGAGGGGAGAACTTTTCCCTGGTGTCGCTGCTCACGGGCTAGCGCTTCCTTCCAGAGTTTGCAGCGAATAGAATCACACCATCCCAGCAGGACCTGCTCCGATACTGGTCCTCTGTGCTGTCTCTGCATCTCTCGCAACCTCCTTCTGAATTCCTCATCCATGGAGGCTGGTATCTGTACCTCTCCTCTCCTGCTATCTGGACCTTGGATCCAGGTGGAAGTTTGGATGTCCCAGACTGCAGGAAGCGTCCCACTGCTTGCCACCAATGTCACGGAACATCTCAGACACCACTTGAGTGCTTTTGTCATATACCACTTCTTCCCAGTCTGAACATCAGAGATCAGACATTACAGCCCAACATACAACACTAGCGGACACTCGCTTGTAAGAACATGGAAAGTTTATTTGAACAAACTCACCCAAATATATACACCAGGAGGCCATCTCTCTAGCAATAAAGACTGTAACCAGAAACAGAATTAACATTCCTAATTAACTAATCACTTAAAGCAGCCGAGGTGACTCCGTGCCCTCCTGAGCATTGTTATGATTAATCAGGATTTCACTGCAGGTCAGACTTGTTGTCACCGAGCTTCACATAGTACATTAACCCAGGCCCTAATGGACACAAGGTAATGTAGACATAGGAGGAGCATAGGGAGCTGTAACAAGGGTTTCCCAAACTCTCAAAGGGATTCTGGGTTCTACGGGCCCCCCCGCCTAAAGTGACTCCCGTCACAGTAACCAAAGGGGTGTTGGTGCAGAGGAGTGGGGGGGGGGGATAGGGACAATAAAGGGTAACCAAGGGGGGTGATGGTGCAGAGGAGTAGGGACAATAGAGGGTAACCAAAGGGGGTGGTACAGAAAAAGCTGGGGGGGGGAGAGGGGACAATAGAGGGTAACCAAAGGGGGTGGTACAGAAAAAGCTGGGGGGGGGGTGGGGGAAATAGAGGGTAACCAAAGGGGGTGGTGGTACAAAGGAGTAAGGGGGGATAGGGACAATAGAGGGTAACCAAGGGGGGTGATGGTGCAGAGGAGTAGGGACAATAGAGGGTAACCAAAGGGGGTGGTACAGAAAAAGCTGGGGGGGGGGAGAGGGGACAATAGAGGGTAACCAAAGGGGGTGGTACAGAAAAAGCTGGGGGGGGGTAGGGGAAATAGAGGGTAACCAAAGGGGGTGGTGGTACAAAGGAGTAAGGGGGGATAGGGACAATAGAGGGTAACTAAAGGGGGTGGTACAGAAAAAGCTGGGGGGGGGGGGGAGAGGGGACAATAGAGGGTAACCAAAGGGGGTGGTACAGAAAAAGCTGGGGGGGGGTGGGGGAAATAGAGGGTAACCAAAGGGGGTGGTGGTACAAAGGAGTAAGGGGGGATAGGGACAATAGAGGGTAACCAAGGGGGGTGATGGTGCAGAGGAGTAGGGACAATAGAGGGTAACCAAAGGGGGTGGTACAGAAAAAGCTGGGGGGGGGGAGAGGGGACAATAGAGGGTAACCAAAGGGGGTGGTACAGAAAAAGCTGGGGGGGGGGGTAGGGGAAATAGAGGGTAACCAAAGGGGGTGGTGGTACAAAGGAGTAAGGGGGGATAGGGACAATAGAGGGTAACCAAGGGGGGTGATGGTGCAGAGGAGTAGGGACAATAGAGGGTAACCAAAGGGGGTGGTACAGAAAAAGCTGGGGGGGGGGAGAGGGGACAATAGAGGGTAACCAAAGGGGGTGGTACAGAAAAAGCTGGGGGGGGGGTAGGGGAAATAGAGGGTAACCAAAGGGGTGGTGGTACAAAGGAGTAAGGGGGATAGGGACAATAGAGGGTAACTAAAGGGGGTGGTACAGAAAAAGCTGGGGGGGGGGGGAGAGGGGACAATAGAGGGTAACCAAAGGGGGTGGTACAGAAAAAGCTGGGGGGGGGGTAGGGGAAATAGAGGGTAACCAAAGGGGGTGGTGGTACAAAGGAGTAAGGGGGGATAGGGACAATAGAGGGTAACTAAAGGGGGTGGCACAGAGAAGCCGGGGGGAAGGATCAGCACAGGTGGGGGGGAGTTGCTACAGCAGATCTAAGGAGGGGTGGGGAGGTAGAATACAGTACAGCTGAGGGCAGTAGTTGGGGGTGGGGGTGGTAGAAAAATACAGTACTGCACACCCCAGATGGAGACACAGGAAGGGTGTATTGGGAAATGGGAGGGGAATCACCTACCTTGTAGTCATGCGGGATGATGGGGGAGATCTGTCGGCAGGTCAGGGTGATGTTCTGTCCCGGGAGGTGGTAGATGGTCCAGGCTCGGGGGTACAAGGCGTGATAAAAGGCCTGGTTGCCGCAGTAGCCCCAGTTCCAGCCCTGCAGGGTGTGTGGACGCTCCAATGATAAGACTTGCTGGTAGACGGTTTCACCGCGACGCCGGACACACACTGTGAACTGAGAGATAACAGCAAGAGAGATTTAGAGCGGTGAGAGAGAGAGAGACAGAGAGAGAGAGAGAGAGAGAGAGAGAGAGAGAGAGAGAGAGACAGAGAGAGAGAGAGACAGAGAGAGAGAGAGACAGAGAGAGAG